>NW_012106586.1:5011160-5013035 GCF_000951045.1 Mandrillus leucophaeus
GTTTTTTAGAATAGCTTGAAAAATCTTTAGGTTGGTTATAGTTATTTTTTATTTATAATTAAAATGGTAATAGATTTGCATTAATGTGTGAAATATTGAATTGGTGTTATCCGAATCTTTCAAATACTGTTATTTTATACTTCAGGTAGTTCTTTTCCTTTAAGGACATAAGGAATGCTGTACCCCAAATTTAGAACTTTACAGTCTCTAAAATGCTTCACTTTACTAGGCACATGTTGAAGTACTGAAAAATACCCATCTCGTCTCCATTACTGTCTGTATGGATTCCTAAACTGTGGAGTCTGGAATAGTTTATACAAAGCTAAGAGTATGTTGATCCATATATTTGTATTGGAGTTTTTATCTTTTTCTTGTAAGAGAAAAATAACATAAGTCAATTCCATATCATTTTTTTCCTTTTGTGTGATTAGAAATTATTTTTAATATCGTTTTGTGTTTTTGACATATATTAGTTTAAAGAATTTTGTCAGGAGCATATTCATCTTTCCCATTCCATTTGTTTCCTTAAATCTTAGGTCCTCTCAATCCTAGGGTCAGAAAAATGTTTTAACATCTTTTATGATAACAATTATGGCTGTGTTTCTTAAATGGTTGTCTTGTGCCAGGCACTGTGCTAAGCTCTTTACATGTATTGTCTTTTGGTATTGCTAATAGCTTATGGGGTAGATGTTACTGCTAGATGAAGAAACATCTTCAGAGAAGCTAAGTAGCTTTAAGGTTAAACAGTTAGTAGAGGAACAGAAATTTGAGTCCCATGTTTGTCAGACTCAGAATCTCTTTACTTCTATGTGCTGTAGCTCTAGTAGCTACGGTTGGTTTAATTATCTAACTGGTTAACTGAATTTCTACAGGACAGCTTTTTTTGAGGATGAGAATGCATCCATATTTGTCTAGACACAGGCTGTAACTTACGCATGACGCTGCAGCATTTGTAAGCTCTGTCAGTTTTCCTCGTGCTTCATCTTTCTCCTCGGTGCCATTTAGCTACTTTTCTTTCTGGAACTTTAAACATTTCTTTGTGTTCATTTCTTAATCTTGACCTAACGTCTTAGTCTTTTTTCTGCTTCTGAAAACAAAGGAAAAGCAGCAAACCAACTAACAAGAAACTTAACAAAACCTTTGTCTGAGTTTCTGAGCTCTGTTGGAATGCAGTCATTCATATTGCATTTATTCTCTTCAGTGCTGGATTTCTTTCAAGAGGCCCATGATTCCCTACCCTTTATTACTTAGTAATCTTTTAGCTCATTTTTACCAAAGATTTTATGATACGAAGGAGCCTGTCTGCCAAACATGGCATTTATTAAATGGTGATACATTTGAAAAATACATGTATGGAGCTGCTAATTAGAGAAACAGAGAAGCTTAAAATTTTTCTTAATCTTTTGTAGGTTTGTAGAGGGTAAATTTATTCTTCATATGGCTGTTTGAAATATTGATAAGACCCATCTGATCTCCGTTAATATGTTTGTAAAGTCCCCAGTTGGGAACCTTTGGAATAGTTTCTACTCTTTTCTCTAAATTTCCTTACCACCCATTTACTCCTTAAATGTCTGCAAACTGGTGTTACCAAAATTTTATTGAAACTGTTCTCAGAGTTTTCCAGGGATCTCCATAATTGCCAAATCCACCAGTTTTATTGAGCACTTAATATTGCTGGCTACTTTTTTTTTTTTTAAATCATGAAACTCTTTCTCTCTCTCTGTTTTTTTTTTCTTTTTGAGGCAGGATCTCTCTCTGTCACCCAGGCTGGAGTGCAGTAATGCGATCATGGCTTACCTCATAGTCTTTACCTTCTGTGCTCGAGCGATCCTCCTGTCTCAGTCTCCCGAGTAGCTGGGACTACAGGCACATATC
>NW_012106586.1:5013936-5111474 GCF_000951045.1 Mandrillus leucophaeus
AATAATAATAATATATATATATTGTTTTAAGAGATGGGGGGTCTCACTATGTTGCTTAGGTTGATTTCAAACTTCTGGCCTCAAGTGATCCTTCCACCTCAGCCTCCCAAAGTACTGGGATTATAGGCATAAACAGCCACAACTGCCTCTCTTTGGACTTTTCACTCTTTGTTTCATCCCTGGCTCCTTGTGAGCTCCTGTTCTTGGTTCACTTGTTCTTTGCTTTTTCTTGTATGCCATTGATTCTGAAATGTTACTTTTAGAATTGTCTTATGAGTTCAAGGCCCAGATTTTTTGTGCCTGTGATATCTTTGCATATGGGTAAATATGCCACTCTCCCTACATCTCTGGAAAGTCTAGAAACATGGTTTAATTTTTGGTTTTCCAGATTTACTGCTTCTCATATATTTCTCTTATACTCCTTCTTCAGTTTATGGTATTATCTTCCTGGTCTCTGAGACTAAATATTCCTTCCCTGTCATCTCTTTGATTCTACCACTTACTTTTTTTTTCTCCCCTGGATTACTTTTTTAATCTAACACATATTGTAAGAAGGAAACTACTGTGCTTTGACAAATCATTAATTAAAATAGAATATATTGAACCGTGTACATTTGTTATAGTAAGTCTTTATAACAGTAATCACATATTATCCCCATTTGACAACAGAATTGGGCCTTAGGAAAGCTTAATGCTAGTTAGTGGTAGAGCTGCGATTCTAGCCAAGATCTGTACTAAATTTTGAGATTTTTCTGCTGTATTATCTGCCTCTAATTCTTACTTTTTAAAAGTCTACAGTATCTTACCCCTCTTTCCTTTTTAATAAATACTGAGATTGTTTATTCCTTACACATAAACAGCTTCTGAATAATTTTTGTCAATTTTTTTAGGATTTAATCTGTTCTACCTATCTGGGTCTGTCTCTTCATATCCATCCACATATACTACATCCTAACCATATGAGATCTTTTATATTACATAAAATGTAAAATACATTGTCAGTTCTCTGAACCATTGTTAACTGAGCCTGAAAAACAAATCTTCCTTCTTTTTCCTTTAAGAGATGGCTCAAGTACTACTTTCTCTGGGATTACTTGTCCACACAGCAGGCAGGATGGAATATATATAAGTACATACACACACAATTTGTTTAACTTTACTATTCCCAGTGTATTTGGTGTTTAACAGTTATTTCATTCTGTTTTGTATTAAATTTGTTTGCCTGTTTGTCTTTTTCTACTGGATTGTAAATATTTGAGGTTAAGCATGTGTTTATTTCTGTATCCTGAAGTTATTAGGTTGGTGAAAAAGTAATTGCAGTTTTGCCATTACTTTTAATGCAAAAACCACAAATACTTTTGTACCAACCCAGTATTTTATTGTTTTTAAATGCTACTGTTTAATTTTCTTTCTTTCTTTCTTTCTTTTTTTTCCCCCCAGACGGGGTCTCGCTCTGTTGCCCAGGCTGGAGTGCAGTGGTGCAATCTTGGCTCACTGCAACCTCTGCCTCCCAGGCTCAAGCGATGCTCCCTCTTCAGCCTCCCGAGTAGCTGGGACCACAGGTGTGTGCCACCATGCCTGGCTATTTATTTATTTATTTATTTTTGGTAGGGACGGGGTTTCACCATGTTGTCCAGGCTGTTCTTGAACTTCCGGTCTCCTAAAGTGCTGGGATTACAGGTGTGAGCGGCCATGCCTGACCTTAATTTTCTTTTATTGGGTAATATGTGTAATTTTGTGGTAATTTATTTTAAGACTTTTCTATATCATTTATTTATTTATTGAGACAGGGCCTCACTCTGTTACCCAGGCAGGAGTGCAGTGGTGTCCTCATGGCCCACTGCAGCCTCTACCTCCTGGGCTTACGCAGTTTTCCCAGTTTAGCTTCCCAAGTAGCTGGGACTACAGGTATGTACCACCGTGCCCAGCCAGGTTTTCTTTGTATTTTTTGTAGAGACAGGGTTTCGCCATATTGCCCAGGCTGGTCTTGAACTACTGGACTCAAGCCACCCACTCGCCTCAGCCTCGCAAAGTGCTGGGATTACAGGTGTGAGCCACCACACTGGGTCTGGGCTTTCTGTATTTAAAAAAATTAATCATAGACTTTTTGGAGCTCATAGCCACCATATGTTACCACTGCTTAGTTTTAATGTCACACAACTGATTTCGTACATAGGATAATTACTTATTTTGAATATTAGAGATCTTCCATCTTTAAAAAAAAAAAGTTTAACGTTATCCAAGTATTCTTGCTATTTTTCAATCTTTTAAGCCTTGTGATAGACTTAATTACTTCTTGACAGTGTTGTTTAATGAGAAAGCATCTCTGCTTTGTGGTGTTTTTTTTTTTTTTGAGACGGAGTCTTGCTGTGTTGCCAGGCTGGAGTGCAGTGGTGTGATCTCGGCTCACTGCATCCTCCGCCTTCCAGGTTCAAGTGATTCTCCTGCTTCAGCTTCCTGAGTAGCTGAGACTATAGGCTCACAGCACCACGCCCAGATGATTTTTGTATTTTTAATAGAGATGGGGTTTCACCATGTTGTCCAGGATGGTCTCAATCTCTGGATCTCTTGATCTCCTTATCCGCCCGCCTCAGCCTCCCAAAGTGCTGGGATGACAGGTGTGAGCGACCACGCCCGACCAGCTTCTCTGTTTTATATTTTTTTCATCATCTCAGCCCAGACGCCAAGCAGATGGTGAATGAAAGATCACCTGAGACACCACATCAAAAACACTTCATTTCACCTAAGTGCAAATTCACTTCGATCTTTCCTTTAGTCTTTGCCTAGGATGTTTACCCATCACTGGATGATTACTCATCACTTTACCTGGCCAATCTGTATGTGAATTCAAGATTTTTTACTTGTTCTATGACCACATAGTTCAAATGCCATGCTTGGGGTTGAAATATTTTATAACCTGTCCTACAGAATTGTTGTGAGGATTCAAATTTCCAAGCACATAATAGATACTAAATAAATGTCCATTGTCCAGTTTTACCTTCTCACCTTATCTCCTAAAGTTGGTATTTGTTTATGTTTATTTAGAGTGCAGCCTGCAGTTATATTCGTATGTGCTTAAATCATGGTATGTGTAGAATGGATCAGTGACACTTGCTCTCCTTTAAGGGCTCACATTTAAATGCTAACTCACTTGAATGTTTTGAAAAATAAATGCTTTTTTTTGAAGGGACAACTTCAAAAAAAATGTGTTTTTTCCTGTGATTTTACATTTCAACTTGAATGAAAGGGTCTGGGAAATGTATGATTTTGTAAATGTCTCATAGTATTGCAGGTTAAGTGACACGTTAAATAAAATCACGCTAATTTTGTCTCAGACTTTTAAAAATTGTGTGGTTGCGAATCATAAATTATAATGTTACTGTTGTTGTAGCTTATTCCATGAAGTGATACAATTGAATAAGAACTGTTGGACTGTGGATGTGTTAGGGGATCCATTTGATTTCATTGTCTCCTTGTCAGCATCTCTTTTGATGCTACTTTTTTCCCCTTGTGTGATTAAATGGCATTTCTTGTAAGAAGTATTTAATTATAAGAATGCGCACATTAAAATCTCTTGGCCTATAAATTCTCATGTGAATTCTAGTTGCCTGTTACTGCTTCTTTTAAGATCTCGGGGGCGGGGAGTGGTTTGGAAACTCACTAGATTTACTTCCGTCTTTACTCACTGGGTTTTGGTATTACTTCAGGTGATTTGTAACCTCTTAGGCCCCAGGAAATGGGATAATGTAGGCTTTTGATTCAATGGATTGGACTTTGTAAAGGTGAAGCTTCAAGCTATCTACATAGGGTGCCTGGAGACTTTGAAGAGTTACAGAGCTGTGGTGCAGCTGCAGTGGCCTTTCTATAAATGTATTATTTTCTGTACACCCATCTTACCCTGGACCTCCTCTTCTCTCTAGCTGATACTCTAAATCTTTAATATTCTCAGACCTACTCAACCCTTACTCTATCACTTTAGGGTAATGACTTTGTGTTCTTCAGAGAAGGGAGAATAAAGGTCATTAGGAATTCATTGTGGTTCTGTCTACTGTGACAAAGTTTAAAAATTTTAAAAAGAATGAAGTATGGGCTGGGTGTGATAACTTATTCTTTTTTTTTTTTTTTTTTTTTTTTTTTTGAGACGGAATCTCACTCTGTTACCCAGGCTGGAGTGCAGTGGCGCGATCTCGGCTCACTGCAAACTCTACCTCCTGGGTCCACGCCATTCTTCTGCCTCAGCCTTCCGAGTAGCTGGGACTATAGGCGCCCACCACCCCGCCCGGCTAATTTTGTTTTTGTATTTTTAGTAGAGATGGGGTTTCACCATGTTAGCCAGTATGGTCTCAATCTCCTGACCTCGTGATCTGCCCACCTTGGCCTCCCAAAGTGCTGGCATTACAGGAGTGAGCCACCGTGCCTGGCCTTTGATAACTCATTCTTGTAATCCCAGCACTGGGAGGCTGAGACAGGAGGATTCACTTGAGCCCAGAAGTTCGAGACCAACCTGGGCAACATAGTGAGACCCCTGTTTTTACAAAAGAAAATATAATAATTAGCTGGGTGTGATGACATGTGCTTGTAGTCTCAGCTATTCAGGAGGCAGAGGCAAGAGAATCCTATGAATTTGAGGCTGCAGTGAGCTGTGATTGCACTGTTGCACTCCAGTCTGGGTAACAGAGCAAGACCCTCTTAAAAAACGAAAACAAAAAAAAACCCTGTTTCTAAAAAAGAAAAAAAAAAAAAGAAAGAATTGCCTGATGTATCAGCTTTCTGCCTATCTACATTTTCATTAATATTCTTATTTTTCCTCCTGTGTCAGACAAATGGTGTTTGTTATATGCTGAAAGCCATCTTTATTTTTTCCAGCAACTTGTTCTTTCATGTGTCTCTTTTTCAATACAGTCTATTTCTCTATGTTGGTTACATACTCTTAACTTATAAACATTCCATGTTTAAATCTTTTCTGACACTTTATGAACCCCAGAACAAAGAATGCTACATGAGGAAAAGGTTCTTTGGTCAGTACATTTGGAAAACTCTGGGATACAATTTGGGAAATGGTTTCTATTATTGTGGTGGCTACTTTTTCACCTTTTGTTCATCACTTAATTCCCAGTATTTTCCCTTTCCTTTTCACCATTCTATTGAAACGGTTTTTTTTTTTTTTTTTTTGAGATGGAGTTTCGCATTGTATTACTCAGGCTGGAGTGCAGTGGTGCGATCTTGGCTTACTGCATAGTCTGCCTCCCAGGTTCAAGCAATTCTCCTATAGTAGAGTAGCTGGGACTAGTAGGCTGTGCCACCACACCCAGCTAATTTTGTATATTTAGTAGAGATAGGGTTTTGCCATGTTGTCCAGGCTGGTCTCGAACTCCTGACCTCAGGTGATCCACCTGCCTCAGCCACCCAAAGTACTGGGATTACGGGCATGAGCCACTGTGCCCAGCCCCTAACTTGCAAAATTAACGGCATTCCTCCTACTCGCCCTCTGCTACAATTGACAGTTGATGATTCCTCTTTTTTTTGAAACTGTTATTCTCTTAGCTCTTAGATTGTTATTAGTGGTGTTTTGTTTGTTTGTTTTAAGACTTCTTGGCCTTTGTCCTGCCCTCAGGAACTCTCCCAAGCTCTGTCATTGACTCTTTTTTATTTTACCCTTCATAGTGCTCTTTTGTAATCTCACATGTCTTCAATACTTCAGCTCCTCCCTAGTCACATTTGACTCCTGGATACTTTTTTCCCCTCCTAGTCCTCTGCGCTCGTTCTATTATATTTCTGGTTTCTTCTGAGCATCTTCGTCTCCATGACATAGGACTTAAAACTCAGCCTGTCTTCCTCCCCCTCTCACAGAGGCAGGGCGGGTTCCTGTAAAAAATAAAAATAAATGAATAAGAAATAAAATGAACACCATATATTTTCCTTCAAACCTGTTTTTCATTCACACACATCTGTAGGCACTCACTTATTCACAACTATATGCCACTGTGTATCTTGGTTATTGATATCATTCAGTGTCTAACTTGTGAGCTCTTTTTGACGCCTCACTTCCTTACCTGCCATATCCTTCAGCTACTGAGATCTGTTGCTGGTTTGAAATTATTTTTACTCTGTTAACTGAGTTATAATGTAGGGTACCCCTTTAATTCTTGCTTGGGTTATTATATTGTGGTCTGTTAGCTGGTTTCCTGCTTCTAGTCGTCTTTTTCAAGCAACTACCTGATTGTCTGATTTTGCCTCTCATCCTTGTCATTGGGGGGAAAAAAAGGTCAAAATCCCTTACGAAGGCATCCAAGCTGCCTCTTGCTCTTGTTCCTGTTTATTGCTGCATGCCTACAGAACTGTTTGCAGCACCATGCAAGTACCACGAAGAGTTCCATGTTCTTCTTGCTTCTCCTATGACTATTCTCTTTGAACATTCACCTTGCTTGATGTACCCTTCCTTCCGTCTTGACTTAGACTTGTCTTTTAAGATTCAATTCATGCATATGGTCTTATGGCCTAATTAGACAGCATTAGATGTTTGCTCCCTTTATCCTAGCACTTACCAGATTCTAATTATTCATTTATAGAACGCATCACATAAGCTAATATCATATACTGATACGGCACATTGTAGATAATGTATATCTTTTGATACATGGATGTTCAGAGTTCTTGAGAGTGTGGAATTGGGTTCAGGATACATTGTATACCTGTGAAATGTCAGCCTGTGAACTTGTAGAACACAGTGTCTATGTTTTATGTCTGTCTTTCTCACAGTGCCTAGCACAGTGCCTTGCACAGTGTCTTTTATATATTAGGTATTCAAATAATTGAATGGATGGACCTGGATTATTGATTAGTTGGATGATTATTTGGCCTAATATGTTCCTGAAATGTAATACTTTACGTATTTTCATAAATACTCCCTCGGTACAGTTTCATGAAATAAAATATCAATGTGGAAAACATTTGAAAATCTTAATATATGTTAAATTTTATGATTAAATATGGCAGGATTCTTTGTTAGGAAGAATACATCTAAGTATTACAAATTACTGTGGAATGTGACAAATAGGTTTTACTGTTATATGGCTGTGAATAGAAGATATGCATAAGTATAGAAATAATTGTAGCTGTGTAAAGTAGTTCTTGCCTCTTTGGAATGTTGTGATAGTCTCACTTTCCTGTACGACTTATTCACTGACCTAAGTAAACATTTTTGCTCCTTTTAGGGACCGTGATAGAATAAACTAGGTGGTATGCCCTGTGATTATTAATGATTACTGTTATTGGAGCACTGTGACATGTAAATAACTTCAGATTCTTTTAAGTACAGGTTCAGTATCCCTTATCCAAAATACTTGGGACTATAAGTGTTTCAGAATTTTTTTTTTTTTTTGTGGTATATTTGGATCTATTTATTGGTTAAGCATCTTAAACCTGAAGACCTGGCCTGAAATACTGCAGTGAACATTTACTTTGAGCATCATGTTCGAGCTCAAAAAGTTTCAGATTTTGGAGCATTTAGGATTTCAGATTTTCTGATTAGGGATACCTAGTTTGTAGCAGATGCACACATCAGATTTTATTTTTAAATGTCTTCTATTCTTTGGATACAGGTTTTCCTTTTTATATGCATTGACTTTTTTGGTCTGAATTTAAATGTTGTATAATCCATGTGAATTCTTACGATAATTCCATTCAACGATGATATGCAAATGAAAAAGGGAATGGTGTAAGTGGTTTTATGATTTAGAAATCTTGAACTTTCTTAGAAGTTTTTTGTAAAAATTATACAGTGGTCTTCTGTACTCTGCGGGATTGGTTCTAGCAACAACCTCCCCACCACCTGCAGATACCAAAATACTGGGGTGCTTAAGGCATATTTGCATATAACCTATGTGCATTCTTCAGAATAGCTATTACAATGTAAATGTTATGTAAATAGTTGCTGTACTGTGTTGTTTGTATTTTTTAAATTGTTGTTGGTTTTTTTTACCCCAAATATTTTTTATCTGTGGTTGGTGAAATCTGTAGATTCAGAACCCATGAATATGGAGTGCTGACTGTATATACTACTGAAAAAAAATCACATACTATAGATGAGTACAAAGAAGAAGGCAAAAATGTCCTTAGCCAGGTGACCACCCACAGATAACATGTCTGATACATTTTAGTGACCATCTTTAGCATGTTTTTACACACCTGCATGCACACGCATTCCCCCATTCCCTCTCAGGCATAAGGAAACTATTTTACATAAATAGCAATTTAGTTTCATTGGTATTCTCTAGCTTATCTTTTATTTTTACTGAATCAGTAGTATAGGTGGCTCTTTTCATGTTTAATAAAAATATATCAACTCACAGTTTTTAATAGTTATACATTATGATATGTTCCACAGTCCACGTGACCAAATCCCTACTGGTAGCTATTTTACTTATTTCTTTCTAAAAAATATTATAATAAAAACTGCTGTGCTAACCTTAATCTTATCTACATGTGTCATTTTTCTCCTTAGCTTTAATTCCTAGATGTAGGTTTGCTAGATTAGGGGCATGCTTATTCTTTGCTTATTCTCCCCTCTCCTCCCTTTTTTCTCCTTCCTTCCTGCCTGCCTTTCTTTTTCTTTTCCCCTTCTTCTTCCCTTTTCCTTCCCTTTTTCCTTTCTCCTTGTACCGCTCTGGAGTGTAGTGGCATGATCACAACTCACTACAGCCTTGATCTGGGCTCAAGTCATCCTGTTTCAGTCTCCAGAGTAGCTGGGACTACAGATGTGTGCTATCATGCATGGCTAAATGTTGTTAACTTTTAGTAGAGATGGGGGTCTTGCTGTGTTGCCCAGGCTGGTCTTGAACTCCTGAGCTCAAGTGATCCTCCACCCTTGGCCTCCTAAAGTAGTAGGTTGACAGGTGTGAGCCACTGCATGGCCTTATTTTTCATTTTGGTAATATTATCAAACTGTTCTCATAAAAGGTACACCAGGAGATTGTTAGAAATGTTTATGGTATTATCCATTTCTGGTAAACTTTGTAAAGGATGAGCTAACAACTGTCTTTGGAAATTTACGTGTCTATAGTTTCAAGCTGTTACGTACAGAGAATTGCTTTATGCTGAGATCATAAAAATTTTTGTTTTCATCTCATTATAATGTAAAGCTTATTACTAATTGATCTTCATTTGCCAGGTTCCAACATACACATGCTACTTTCCTTTTAAGATTGTCGAGTTATAAATCGGAGAACTTTTGTTTAGAAGAACACTAATGTGAATCTTTTGGAAATATTGGTAATTAGCTTTCTTCTGCTGTCTCCACCAATTTTATCTGATTTAGAAAATTATATTTCCTTTATTGAGATGCTTAAATCAGAGGGCCTAGTTTGCTTCAGAAAGTTTATAAACTATATTATTAGACTAATTTTACAACAGTCATTGTATTTAGGTGTCACTTTTAACTTTTTTTTTTTAAGATTAAACTTTGCAGGTTTTAAATAGGTCAGTTTCTTACTAACCCAGAAGTTGAGTATATTTTGATAATAAATTTTAAATTGGCCATATTTGTATGTGCTTGAAATAAGTGGAAATAACAATTCATTAAATAACAACAACAACAAAAACCTAATGTGAACTTGGGGATTCTTGTTAACCATCTGACTTCTCCTTTCCATCTCCCTCTGTTCCTCTTTATCCTGTGTTGTTTATTAACACTGAAGACTGGTAAAATTAGGTCTCAGTTGGGCTGCTCTTTATATCCACGAATCTCATCTTTATTTTTTTTTGAGACAGGGTCTTACTCTGTCATGCAGGCTGGAGGGTGGTGGCGTAGAGATGGCCCACTGCAGCCTTCACCTCCTGGGCTCAAGAAATTCTCCTGAATAGCTGGGACCACAGGTGCATACCACCACACCTGGCTAATGAAAAAAATTTTATTTCATTTATTTATTTATTTATTTATTTTGGTGGAGAGAGTGTCTCTTGTTGTCCAGGCTGGTCTCAGACTCTTGGCCTTGAGCAGTCCTCCCGCCTTGGCCTCCCAAAGTTGTAGGATTAGAGGTGTGAGCAGCCGTGCCTGTCTGGGTCTCATCTTTTTATGTCTTTTTAGATCACTTTAACAAGGCAAAAAAAATTCTGCAGACCTATCTTTCTCTCTCATTATAGGTACCCTCTCTTTTGCTTTTCCAAATAATTCACTACTCATTGCTGTTGCCAAGTCACTCCCAGTGGCATGGGTAGACATAATTGTATTGGAGAAATATTTATGTAAAATAGACTCTCTGACTTGTTGCTTCAAAGATGTGGTGGGCATTATCAAAAGGACAGTTAGTTGAACTGTGCGTGTGATATAATTTGTCTTTTTAGGAAAGAGATTATAAGGAAAGCACAACAAAACTTGAAAAACCAACTTTATAAGAAAGTAGACTGAATTGCTCACAAGCTATTTGAAATGGTACTTGTAGCTTGCCTCTCTACTACTGGATGTTTAACCAAAAACAGTTAGCTAAATTTTATATATTGATAACTCAAAGTCAGAGAATTCCTTAATGTTTTCAAAACATTACCACTAAGTTCTGGCCAAGGTGAAAGAACAGGGATTAGACTTACTCTCTCTTCAGAAGCAGCTAACAAGCTGAGCAAGACATATGTAACAACAGTTTTCAAGACATTAGATATCAGACAGTGAAGGACGGTGATCCCCGGGAGATGGAAAACAAATGAGGTGAACCTTGTGATTAACCCATCTTACTACCTTGGGAGAGTTTCCCAACCTTGTACAGAAAGGTGGACATCAGGTGGAGCCTGCTGATGTGTCTGAATTGAGGAGACCAAACTGGAAGTCCACAGTGGCCAAGGTGGCAATAGTGTACAAGAAAACATACTGAAGAGGAGAGAGCTCACATACAGAGAGAACTCTGGCAATTTGCTAAGGGATCCCTCTTGAATCTTTAGCTGATGTGAATTCAGGATGTGAATGAAGAGGCTACCAGAGCTGGAAAAAGAAGTTGCCAAGAAGATCACAGTCAACAATTCTCAGATCTGTACATGACCCGGAGTAGTTCCTGTTCTCACCAGCCAACATGGAAAACTTCATAACTCACGAAGCACCAAGTAAGGCTAATTGGAAGGCATTTGCCTCAGTAGTGGGGTCAAATTAGCCTTAGAATAAATTCTTCCCTGGTTCCTCCTAACAAAACTTAAAAGCAACACCTGGAAGAATCAAATTAATTTTTAAGCAGTTTAACTACAACGAAGAGCAAAGGTCCAGATTTGCAGGAATACAAAAATATCCACCACCCAGCAGATAAAAGTCACATTATTTACCATGTAATCAAAAGTTACCAAACAGGCAAAGAAGGAAAGTAAGACCCATAAAGAAAAGAAAATATAATCATTCAAAACTGATGCAGAAATGATTCAGAGATAGTTATATAAGAACATCAACAATAATTATTATAACTATTTCATATGTTGAGGAAGCTTAGAGGAAAGATTAAACATGTTAGTACAGGAATGAAACATATTTACATATATGAGAAATCCAAATCAGACTTCGAAAGTTTAAAGCTATAGTGTCTGAAATGAAAAATATGTTTTATGGGATTAATGGCAGTAGAACTTGCAGAACTGTTTAGTGAACTTGAAGGCATAGCAATAGAAACTGCCCCAAAAAACCACATGCAGAGAAAATGTGAGCCATGGGATAACATCAAGTGACCTAATACCTGAATAATTGGAGTTCTGATGGGGCTGGTGGGATGTACAGAAAAAGTATTTTAAGAAATATTGGGCAACATTTTCCAAACTTGATGAAGCTGTAAACCCACAGACTCAAGGTGTCCAGTGAATCACAGGCAAAATAAACATGAAGAAAATTACACCAAGGTGCATCAAAGAAGCAGCCATGCCAAAAAACAAAACCATTTTTGCGGAACGGCTGTACCATTGGCTTTCCATATCCATGGGTTCTACATTCTTGGATTCAACCAATCATGGACGGGAAAAAAAACAAACCTAAACACCAAAAAAAAAATCATACAACAATAAAAATAATACAAATAATAAATACCATGTAACATATAGCATTTGTATTTCATTAGGTATAAGTAATCTAGAGATGATTTAAGGTATATAGGAGTATACACCTATGTGCATAGACTACATATAACTATTAGGCATTTAATATGAGGAACTTGATTACCTGTGGATTTTGGTATCTGTGGAGGGACTGGAGGAGGGTCCTGGAACCAATCTCCTGCAGATGCTAAGAAACGACAGTACTGATAGCTGATTTCTCACTGGAAGTAACACAAATCGTAGACAGTATAACAGTGTCTTTAAAATACAGGAAGGAAAAAAAAGTGTCACCCTAGAATTCCGTACTTGGAAAAATATCCTGCAAAAATGCAGTCAAATTGAGTGCATTTTTGCACTCAAAAACTGGTAAAATTCGAACAAGGTCGTCAGTTTAGCTAAAATTATTGCACCAGTGTTTATGGTTTTGAAAACGTACTATGGTTATGTAAGATGTTACCTATCATGAAACGAGGTGAAAGGTAACATTTCTTATGAGTTTTACACTGTGTCAAAAGATTTTTTTTTTTTTAAAAAACAAAAAAAAAGGGGTGGGAGTTGGGGGAGGACTTCAATCCAGACTATTTGGTGAATTCTCACAACTTCGTAATAGAAAATTTCAAAACTCAATAAAAGTAGTCAAAAAATGTGAACACTTCAAAGAAGATATAAAATGACAAGTTATTTGGGAAATGCTAATTAAAACCACAATGAGATACCACTACACACCTATTAGAATGTCTAAAATGAAAAAGACCAACCAAAGCATGTATTCCTGAGGACATAGTGCAACTTGATCTCTTATACAGTGCTGGTGGACATAATAAAATAATACAACTAGGCTGGAGGATCGCTTGAGCAGCTGTAGTGAGCAGTGATCTTTCCAGTGCACTCCAGCCTGGGTGACAAAGCAATAACCTGTCTCCAAAAGAAAAAAAAATAAAAAATCACAACTACTTTGGAAAACAGTTTACTAACTTAAAAATGTTATATATACGTACGTATTACATGCCCAAATCATTCACTGGTACGTTTTTAACCAAGAATAACGAAACGTGTATTTTTATACAAATGAAACATGTATTTGTGTACAAAGGCTTGTGTACAGATCTTCACAGCAGCTTTGTTTGTAATAGCCAAAACCTGGAAACAATCTCAGTATCTAATGGATGAAAGGATAAACAAATTGTAGTATATTGATAATGTTGAATACTCGTAAGCAATACAAATGAAGTATTGATAGATGCAGTGACATGGGTGAATCTTTATGCTGAGTGAAAGAAGCCAATCAGCTTTTTTGCAACAGGTTTGCCACCAGAACACAGGTGTCGTGAAAACTACCCCTAAAAGCCAAAATGGGAAGAGACTTTTATCAACATTGTCTTCATTGGACACATAGATTCAAGGCAAGTCCACCACTGCTGGCCATCTGATCTACAAATGTGGTGGAATTAACAAAAGAATCATTGAAAAATTGGAAAAGGAGGCTGCTGAGATGGGAAAGGGCTCCTTCAAGTATTCCTGGGTCTTGGATAAACTGAAAGCTGAGCATGAACGTGATCTCACTATTGATATCTCCCTGTAGAAATTTGAGACCAACAAATTCTATCACTGATGCCCCCGGACACAGAGACTTCATCAAAAACGTGATTCCTGGGACATCTCAGGCTGACTGTGCTGTACTGATTATTGCTGCTGGTGTTGGTGAAATTGAAGCTAGTATCTCCAAGAATGGGCAGGCTGGTGACCATGCCCTTCTGGCTTACACACTGGGTGTGAAACAACTAATTGTTGGTGTTAACAAAATGGATTCCACTGAGCCACCTTAAAGCCAGAAGAGAGATGAGGAAATCATTAAGGAAGTCAGCACTTACATTAAGAAAATTGGCTACAATCCTGACACAGTAGCATTTGTGCCAGTTGCTGGCTGGAATTGTGACAGCATGCTGGAGCCAAGTGCTAACATGCCTTGGTTCAAATGGAAAGTCACCCGTAAAGATGGCAGTGCCAGTGGAACCATACTGCTTGAGGGTCTGGACTGCATCCTTCCACTAGCTTGTCCAGCTGACAAGTCCTTGCACCTGCCTCTCCAGGATGTCTACAAAATTGGTAGTATTGGTACTGTGTCTGTGGGCTGAGTGGAGGTTGGTGTTCTCAAACCCATTGTGGTGGTCACCTTTGCTCCAGTCAACATTACAACTGAAGTCTGTTGAAATGCACCATGGAGCTTTGAGTGAAGCTCCTCTTGGAGACATTATGGGCTTCAATGTTAAGAATGTGTCAATCCAAGATGTTTGTTGTGGCAGTGTTGCTGCTGACAGCAAAAATGACCCACGAATGAAGGCAATTGACCTTACTGCTCAGTCGATTATTCTGAACCATCCAGGCTAAATCAGTGTTGGCTATGCCCTTGTACTGAATTGCCACACAGCTCAGGTTGCATGGAGGTTTACTGAGCTGGAGGTAAAGATTGATTGCCATTCTGGTAAGAAGCTGGAAGAAGGCCCTAAATTCTTGAAGTCTGGTGATGCTGCCATTGTTGATATGGTTCCTGGCAAACCCATGTGTGTTGAGAGCTTCTCAGACCATCCTCCTCTGAGTCGTTTTGCTGTTGGAGGTGTGAGACAGACAGTTGCTGTGGGTGTCATCAAAGCAGTGGACAAGAAGGCTGTGGGAGCTGGCAAGGTCACCAGGTTTGCCCAGAAATCTCAGAAGGCTAAATGAGTATTATCCCTAATACCTGCCACTCTAGTCTTAATCAGTGGTGGAAGAATGGTCTCAGGACTGTTAGTTTCAATTGGCCATTTAAGTTTAATTGTAAAAGACTGGTTAAAGATAACAGTGCATCTTAAAACCTTCAGAAGGAAAGGAGAATGTTTTGTGAACTAATTCATTTTTGTTTTTTTCTTTTCTTTCTTTCTTTTTTTTTTTTTTTTTTGCATGTGGTTAAGTTACTAGTTTTTTAAATCGGTACGTTTTAATGGAAACAACTTGACCGAAATTCTGTCACAGAATTTTGAGACCCATTAAAACAAAGTTCAGCGAGAAAAAAACAAGCCAGGTAAAAAACACATATATATGTATGACCCATTTATGTGAAAAATTTTTAAATGCAGACTAATTCATAGTGACAGAAAGCTCATCAGTGGTTTCCTGGAGACTTGGGAACAGAGAGCAGAGAGGGGTGGAAAGGAGGGAGGGGTTTAGAAGAGGCCTGTGCGGACTTTAGTATGATGTATATAGTCATTATATTGGTTTGGGTAATGGTTTCAAGGTTGTATACCTGTGTCAGGAGTTGCCAAAGTTTTAAGTATGGACAGCGTATTACATGTCAATCATATCTTAAATAAAAGAAAAAGTCACCAGGTTAGGTTTTCATTCAGAGGATAGAAAGATTACTGATACCAATTTACAAAGCCTTTAAGACAGGTAAAGCAAGCTGAGCTCTTTAAGGAGCTGTCCAATAGTTTTATGAGTTTGCTATGTGATTAAAATAACCCTGACCAGTATTCAGGAATATTAGTAGTTTCTGAGTTATTCATCCCATCATTGTATGAGTTATTCATCCCATCATTGTATGACAACTGTTTTTTTCTTATAGGCCTTTTTGAGCCATATATGCAATGTAATGTTACATATCTTATGTTCTGTTATTATTCAACAGAAACTTCTTGTCTTTCCATCTAATTTAAAAAAGAAAAAGTTTAGGCCAGGTGTGATGGCTCACGCCTGTAATCCCAGCACTTTGGGAGGCTGAGGTGGGTGGATCTCTTGAGCCCAAGAGTTCGAGACCAGCCCAGCCAACATGATGAAGCCCCGTCTCCACTAAAAACACAAAAATTAGCCAGGCGCTGTGGTGGGTGCCTGTAATCCCAGCTACTCTGGAGGCCGAGGCAGGAGAATCGCTTGAACCTGGGGGGCAGAAGTTGCAGTGAGCCGAGATCATGCCACTGCACTCCAGCCTGGGTGACAGAGTAAAACTCTGTCTCAAAAAAAAAAATAATTACAATAACATTTAAGTTAACGGTCAGGATTCTTGATTAATTATATGTGGGTCTAGATGGTAGCGGTAGGGATCATTTTCGAAAGTTGGAGGATGATGTCATTTTGGAGAACTCCCTATATGAGAAGCACTTGGTTGTTTTTGACATGAAAACTAGGGGGCAGGCCGGGCACAGTGGCTTACGCCTGTAATCTCAGCACTTTGGGAGGCTGAGGTGGGCAGATCACTTGGGGCCAGGAGTTTGAGACCAGCTTGGCCAACATGATGAAACACCGCCTCTACCAAAAATACAAAAATTAGGTGTGGTGGTACAACCCTGTAATCCCAGCTACTCGGGAGGCTGAGGCAGGAGAATCGCTTGAACCCGGGAGGTGGAGGTTGCAGTGAGCCAAGATTGTGCCACTGCACTCCAGCCTGGTGACAGAGTGAGACTCCATGTCAAAAAAAAAAAAAGAGGCCGGGCGCGGTGGCTCAAGCCTGTAATCCCAGCACTTTGGGAGGCCGACACGGGCGGATCACGAGGTCAGGAGATCGAGACCATCCTGGCTAACACAGTGAAACCTCGTCTCTACTACAAAATACGAAAAAACTAGCCGGGCGAGGTGGCGGGCGACTGTAGTCCCAGCTACTCGGGAGGCTGAGGCAGGAGAATGGTGTGAACCCGGGAGGCGGAGCTTGCAGTGAGCTGAGATCCGGCCACTGCACTCCAGCCTGGGAGACAGAGCGAGACTCCGTCTCAAAAAAAAAAAAAAAAAAAAAAAAAAAATTGTGGGGTAAATTTGAGTGTATGAGAATCTAAGACTATTGAATGAACATTAATTTTTTAAAATGTCCACTTAGAACTATTTAAAGTATAAATGTAAATTAGGGTTTTAATTATGAATATAAATGACTGCATATCTGTATATTTACAGAAACCAAAAATTTAATATATCTATGTCTTTGGGAAAGGATTATTCAAACATAGGGCAGGGATAGTAAAACTTTAATGTTTTTATTTCTATTTTTCTTATTTATGCCAAACTCCTTATTGTTGTTGAAGTTAGTCAAATAATTTATATAACTCAAGTCCTTATGTCTTCTAATCCTAGATAAAACCTTTGCCTCCTAAACCTGAAAAAAATAGTTTCTTTTTTGAACAGATATTTCATTTTAATGTGATACTTGTTTTAGTTACCTGTTTAGCCTTATCTTTCAAAAAATTATTCTTAACATGTTAAAAATATATACCTATGCTATTTTTAATAGATTTTATAGTTTTAAAAAAAGATTTATATTTTAAACCAGTAATATTAAAGAAGTTTTAAGAATGTATCTTTATTGTTGCATCTTATTTTAAAGATTTTTATCATGAAAAAGTATTCTAGGTAAGGTCTTAATTTCTGATTTGTACTTTAAATGTATCCGATCATTCTCTGATCTGGCTAGAGTTAATTTATATTATCAAAGATTTTTTGTGTATGCCGTTGTACCTGAATCTTACATAATTATTTTTCTGCCATTTAAATTATTTTATCTTTAATCTCAAGTGCTCACAGTTGAACAAAACAAACTCTCAAACCACCAAATCAAGGAATACTAAATCAAGAAACAAGTAGGGTTTTAGGTCATCCTTTTCAGTTCTTAATTCAAATTCACTGTTGGGTAGATTTTGGCATCCGTGGTTATTGAATCTGTAGAAGTTACAGTTCTGTGTGTAAATCTTAATAGTTAGGTTAATTTTAATAACTTCCACTCAGACATATTTGGAGGTCCTTTGTAATTTATGAAAGGTAGGATGGACCTCCCCCTCCTTTTTCCCCTTTACAGGGTCTCAAAAATAATAAAAATAGGCTTTCAAAATAGTAAGATTAGAGAAACTCATTTTTAAAATCGGTCTGTTATTTACTGTAATTACAGGTTATATGTGAAATAGAAACTGGGTAATACCTGTTTCTCAGGAACATTCTAAAAATATTCATATTGTGTATTATTTTCCTTATGTAATTTTGGTGTCTCCTAGTAATCCTACGTAATCCCGAAGTCCATGTCTCTAGCCATTTTGGACTCTTTTATCACGATATCAATGACTTTTATCTTGACCCTCAACTTCTAAGACTTAGGTTTAACTGGGACATACTGGTCCTGTCATACTTTTCATTCTGTTGGTAGCCATTTGTTCCCTTATAACTAGGAAGGTACTACATTAGTAAAATGCAGTGGCTTGTTTTCTCCTCCAGAAATCAAGGAATTGGCCATCCGTTTAGAGAACATACCACTATTTTGGGGAATGTTACAATTGGAAATTTTAAAAAAATATATTTAAGTCACAAAAGAGGATTTTTTCCCCTTTGGAAAATACAGCCTCAGGCCTGATTTTACTTTTCCAGAAATTTGTGCCTTAGCTGTGGCAGTAAAAGATTGATTCCGTAGTTCTAGTATATTTTAATTAAGCCCAGATTTAGCATTTGTTCTATATTTTATCACCTTTTATTTAACTTTAGCTGGCACATAGCTGATAATACTCGTTTTGGAGTTTACATTTGGGTTAGCCTGGTGACTTGTTACCTTCCAGATCTAGTATTTTGAACTCTAACTTGGCAGTATTTTGAACTCTTAACTCATTCATATTAAATGGGGAAGCTATTATTTCTGCCTCCTGTGGAAATTTAACGTGGACAATATGTAGACTTTTTATGAATCTTACGTATAGTCTCATATGTTCTAGTATTTCTTAAAGCTAAAAATACCATGCCACTTGAATATATAAAGAGTTGTAGCATAGTACCACTGTGAAAAAGATGTTTTCCATGTAATCTCATAGCCAAATATTTTTCAGTGTAACAGGTCACACATGGTACTGTATGGGCATTAGGATCACTTTAGTTTTTCTTATATCTTGATTCCTCCCATATTTGCCTTGTTTTTAAATGTTTTTCTAACCTTTACTTTGTCACTTAAATACATGATACCATATTATTAGGGAAATGTTTGAAGTAACTACAAAAAAGAAAGTGATTAATATTGGAAGAAAACAGTTTTGACCTTTATCTTGGTAGAGGTGGTTTAAAGATACTAAACTCGAAACTTGTTGCTCAGTTTTGAGGTAATCATAACCTCCCGGTTCTCTAAAACATAGTAGTTTGGTAATGATGCATGCTTGATGATAAAGACAAATTTTACACATTACTGAGGTTAAAATTCTGCAAATGAAATGATTAAAATCTTCAAATTTGATGATCAAATTTCCTTTAAGAAATTTAATTATGACCTACCAAAATATGGAACCTAAAACACATGTTAATCCTTTCAAGAATATATTTTACTTAGTAAATAAAGCACTGTGGAATATGCCTAGTAGATTCAATGTCTTTTTTTGGCTTAAAGTGTGTTAACTACTATATTTGATTTTTAAATAGACACCAAATCCTACTGCAAGCGAGTTTATTCCTAAAGGAGGATCAACCTCCAGGCTGAGTAACGTGTCCCAGTCAAATATGTCTGCCTTCTCTCAAGTTTTCTCTCACCCATCCATGGGAAGCCCTGCTACTGCTGGATTAGCACCAGGTAAGTTGAGTAACTATTTCCAGTGAGTTCCAGATACCAAATCTGTAAGCACCATTTACTATTAATTTATCAGAACTGAAATTGTATACTTGAATGATTCACACTTGAACAAATTATGAGCTTTATGTTCTAGTTTTTGGCACCATAGGCCAAATGTGTAGTTGAGAATTTTAAAGCAAAATTTAAATATGAATGAAATTACATATAAGAATTTTTATATATAAAACTCACAAAAAAATTTAAAGGGGAAAATGGTTATTTAGGAAAAAAAATCTATCTTTTTGTATTTCTCTATTTTTAAAACTTCGTGCTGTTTCACTAAAACTTATAAAGGCATCAGAAATAATGGGAATATTTATGTACGTATGCCTCAGATCTACATATGCCTTTCGTATCTACATATGCCTTTTGTATTAACTTTCTAAAAAATAATTTATATCATTCTACATCTTTAGATGGTATTCCCTTTCAGATGTTTGATTATAAATGCTATAGTAGTAATTTTAAATTGGGTAAAGTATTATAAACAGTAGTAGGAAAAAAAAATATATTACATAAGGGATCATTGCAGTAGAGAAAACACTTTTTAGTCATCTTCTGCCAAGTGCACCAATAATGACAGAAGAATCTGAGCAAATGTGCTTGTACTCCAGAATTCCTGAAGGCATAGTTCAGTGCGACCCTTTGAGAAATCTATGATTCTTTGCAGTCTTCGTTTTTATCTTAAGAATTCATGCAGATTTTTGCGTCTATTACTCCATAATGTTTATTTTAATATAAAAATATTTAAATTTTTAAAATTAACATCACTTATCCCCACTGCTATATACCTTGATTTGGAAAGCAAGGTGATATGCACAATCATATTTAATTAATAGTAAGTCCTGAGCAGATTGGTATCTTATGTTTGTCAAATGTTTGAGTTGCACACACAAATTATGCTTCTAGAACCTATACAGGAAAATCAGCACTTGGTCTTGGACATTAAAAAAAAAAAAACAGAAACAAAATGAAATATATATACCCACTAAAAGCCAAAGGATGTATCTAGATCAGCTGGAAACTGGTACTGCCTCCAGGGCTTAATCCAATTAGTAAGTAAATCTTTGATTTAAATACTGATATATCTAATTCAAGGACCTCTTTGGGACGAAAAATGGGAGAAGATAAAGATAAAGGGGAGTAGAGCATCTGTTTTAGCATTAAAGTATCAGTGTACTCAGAGATTAATAACCTTGTGTTGCTAAGGATTTTGTCAGCACATTTCCCCACCATTCTTTCTGTCTTACTACCCTCCTCCCTTCCACTCCTCTCCCCCGACTTATTCCCTTACCTTTTCTTCTACTTTGATTTTTTTTCAGGTTCATTTAAATTTGTAAGCATTTTCCTTTCTTCCCTAGAAAGCAGTGTCAGAATTGAATTATCTCTGGTAGCCTAAAAATTTTTTTGTAAGTAATGTACTACTATGATTTTTCTTTCATTGAGGTGTGTTTGCATTGTTTACATGAGCATAATCTACAAGTGAGCTACACATTTTAAAATTTCTTAGACAGGCATTGTCTAGACTTCTGAGCAGTGTTGTAATTCAACTTTACATGTCTCTTTCCGAAGCACCCGCAATAATGGGATCCATATAGCAATCAGAAAACTTCGGCCTTCGTAATTACATGCCAGTTTATTTTGGTCTAACAATGCTTCCTTCCTCGTATCAGAAATAAACATTTTGTTTACTTATTTCATGAGACTAATTTAGGCATGCCATTCAGAAAAAAATTAGCCTTTTCAATTGGAGGAGTTAAAAATATTAAAGGGAATTTTAAATTTAAAAACACTCAGTTTAAAAAAATCCATTAATGCTTATGGTATAGGTATCAGCTTATTTGGAGGTAGGTATATTCATTGGTCCCATTTGGACCTCCCAGTTGAAACTTAGGGTGAAATTAATTAATTTAAAAGTTAAATTAGCTGAAAAACTATTCTTCTACATAGTCCTAGCATTAAATGGTTATTCTAGCTCCTCTTAACGATGAAAGTAATCACTCCCTGGAACCATTGGAAATAGGTCATTATATCATATGACATGTATTCTTGAATTCTAGTAACTATTATTTTAAGAGTGCTCTTCATTCACATGACAAGTCAGTTAAAATTTTTTTAACAATGATGAATGATTTTGCATTAATTATTTTTTCTGTTTGGTTATTGGCTTAACACTCTGGAGATGAGCAAAGGAAAAAACTTTGAGTCTGCCTTTCGGAAGAACCGTTGTACTCTCAGTGTCTTCCATCATTTCTTACCTACAAATGTTATTTTGTTTAAGGAAGGGTTCTTGACATTTACATTGTAAGGTTATAGAATAAAGACAGAGTTTATTTACCTACGTTAGTAGTGATTTAGTTTATTTTTAATGCTTACTATTATAGGTGTAACTCATTATTTTCAGTTACAAGTTTTTAATTTTCTTTTAAAATTTCTATCCCCAAAACTATTGCCCTTGAAAGTATCAAATTACTATAAAATATGAAACCTTAAATACTTTGACACTTATGTAAACTAGGGTAACGTCATTTCATTATGTATGGGAAAGTACGTCTCTAAATATATTTTTGACCAAATATATTTGTCAAAATTTTTAGGCCAATTTATTTTGGCCTAATATTTGAGCAAAGTTGAGTGGATATTAAGAGTGCGTTTCTTCAAAGGCATAATGCCTGGCGCAAAGGAGACCCTGAGTGAATCACATTGCTTTTTTAAAATTTGTTTTGATCACTTAAGAAAAAATAAATCATATTTTTGTGTATGTCTCAATGTAAGAAATAAAACTTTATACAAATATTTGAATTTAATCACAGCTGATTAGGTTTAAAAGACATTAAAATATGTGGCATCTATTTCTATAAAATTGCATACACACCCATTTTATTCTTTTTTAATTTAAGGAATCAAGGATTTAGAGATACAGTTTTGTTATGCACATTGAACCTAGAACAGTAGCTGCATTTCTAAGTGTCTTTTGTGAAGGTAGTTGTTTTAATGATACCAAAGATATGGCACTTGGGCTTGTCTTTGAGAATCCCTACAATTATGCGTATTTTTATTTTTAAATATGCATTTTTCTCTGGCAACAGCTTTTATTATCCTCTCTCAGGTTCACAGCCTTCCAAAAGTTAAGAACCACTGTTTTTTTTGTTTTGTTTTTTGTTTTTGAGACGGAGTTTTGCTCTTGTTGCCCAGGCTGGAGTGCAGTGGCGCGATCTCTGCTCGTTGCAACCTCCACCTCCCAGAGAACCACTGATTTAACACAACTTAAACAAGACTAATTTCCAGAGTGTTATATAGTAAGAGTACTTTCAAGTAACACATAGCCTAAAGATACATTTTTCTACTAGCTCTTGCTTAGGCAGAGGGTTTTTTTGACTAGATCTCTGGAAACCAAATTATGAATGTGCTTAGTATATGAAATAATAGTTTATACTTTAATTTTTGTGTCATGAAAAGCCTTTTTTTTTTTGAGACGGAGTCTCGCTCTGTCCCCAGGCTGGAGTCCAGTGGCGCCATCTCAGCTCACTGCAAGCTCCGCCTCCCGGGTTCACGCCGTTCTCCTGCCTCAGCCTCCGGAGTAGCTGGGACTACAGGCGCCCGCCACCACGCCCGGCTAATTTTTTGTATTTTTAGTAGAGGTGGGGTTTCACCGTGTTAGCCAGGATGGTCTCAATGTCCTGACCTCGTGATCCACCCGCCTCGGCCTCCCAAAGTGCTGGGGTTACAAGTGTGAACCACCGCGCCAGGCCGAAAAGTAATTTTGTCATGAGAACGAATTGCTGAATGTCCTTTTTCATCAGAATTTTTTTCCCAAGTATTTTTAATAGTAGACACAGTTAACTAAGTCTTCGTGTACTTTAGATTTAATTACCTCAGTGTTAACAAATTTGCAGTGCCACAGTGTGTTTAAGTGCAGTGGGAACAGCACACATTTCTGGGTAGTGTTCTTGTGTATCATTTGGTGGTTTAGTGCAAAGTTGTGTCTCAGAAATTGAGCATCTCTCCTTCTGCTTAATTATTATGTGTGGGCCCTTGGGAGAGGCAGAGGTGAGTTCTTGTATTTGCAAATGTCATCACTGATTTATAAATGAGAAAACGAGTCACGGTGACTTTCAGCATTTTTCAATATTCATTCCTTCAAGATGAAAATAGTGCAGGTTTATTTTTTAATCATTAGATACGTTTTATTGTAAATTATTATTACTTTAGAGAGAGGGTCTCACTCTGTCGTCCATCCTGGAATGCAGTGGCATGGCCTTAGCTCACTGCAGCCTCCAGCAATTCTCCCACCTCAAACTCCTGAGTAGCTGGGTCTACAGACACATGCCAATTAAAAATACTCTGTTTAAAATTTTTTTGTAGAGACGAGTTCTCACTTTGTTTTCCAGGCTGGTCTCAAACTAACCTCAAGTGATCCTTTCTCTTCAACCTTTCAAAGTGCTAGAATTATAGGGGTGAGCCACCCCACTCAGCCTTTGTTGCACATTATTAAGGCAAGCTCATATAATTGATATGGGGAGAATCATTTAATTATTATACCAAAATTAGCATTATTAAATAATTGTATTCATTTATTACCAAGTTTTTTGTAGGTTTTTGGGAAAATAAATCCGAAGAAAATTATGTTCTTAGATCCAGTTTTTAAAAAATACTCAACAGTCATTTCTTACATATTCCTAAGGTTATGGTGCCAAATTGGTGGGTAGAATTGGCTAATACCCTTTTTTAAAAAAAACATTTTTAGCTTGAGAAATATGTGAGGGAGAAAGGGAAGGGAAAGAAAAAGGGGAAATTAATGTTTGTCATTCTTGTTCAGAAATATCAAAACTTATGAATGTTGTAGACTAAAAGTAGTTATTTGCTCATAATGTTGAAGGGTTGGGATAAGCAAATCATTTTCAGTTTTAAAGTTCTGTGCTAAAAAATAAAATTCCGTGATTGATTAGCTCTATGGCATTTCATATCATAGATGAGGAAATGGAGGTTTTATATATTTAAATTACATACTAGTTGGATTAGGCAATAATATGATATTGGTTATCATTCTAAGTGGAAACCTTTGGGATTTACATAGTCCAGCCTTGTGCCAGTCTAGAGGTGGCATTTCTGACAGATTGTCATCTAGTCTCTGCTTAGCCACTTAACAGTAATATAAGGAATTCATTAACTAACCAAGGCAGCCAACCAGTATACGTTTTAACAATTTGAATATAAAACTCAGTCTTCTGCTAAACCAAAGTCTGTCTTGTCTATCTTCCAGCCACTTGTCCTAGTCCTCTCCTTTTTTGTTGAATGGGAAAACAAATTTTTCCTATATGATAGTGCTTTTAGTTATTTTATTTTTCAGACTGGTTCTGTGTGTGTCCATATAACTGATTTATTTGTAAGAGACAAGATGGCATCAGGCACTGGGGAGAAGTGTTACTCAATTCAGCGAATTGTATAGGTCCAAAATTGTGAACTCTTGTAAGTCATAAGGAATAGAACACTAGTGTGGGTAAAATAAAATCCACAGATATGTCTACCTAGCTATATTACTACTTTGATATCCAGCTAAGGAGTGTACCATTGGAAAAATAGGAAACTCTTTGGAAACTGTTCTTTTTTTGGGAAAACATGGTGAATCTATGGTCTCGAAGATGGTGAATATCTAAGCTCAGATTTTAAATTTCATTATGTGTTTTAGGGCTCTACATTAAGTGTTTCAAGGCACAAAAACTCTATAAGCTATTGCTTTAGATTACTTTGTGTTTACTAAGTGATATAATTATTAAAAATAAAATTATAACCATATTTATGTAGTTCTTAAATATCAGTTTTAATTAACATAACATAACAACATAACATAACAGATTTTCCTTGTAATTGTTTCTCAGAAGTCTACTGTTAAATGGATTCTGTGGGATAGTCAAATAATTATAGCTCAAATTAATTTGATGTTTCTGTCTAAATTGAATTCTTTAAATTAGTTTTGTACTTAATATCAATAATGGTAGTTTGGCATTAAAGTATCCTTCTAATTGTTTTAAATATTAATTAGATTTCCTAAACATCTCACAAATTGCTTAAGAAGAAGGGACCATGCCATTTCTCATCTAGTACAAATTTAGGTATAAATGGTGCTTAATAAATGCTTAATAGATAAGGCTTCATTTTTGTCTTGGAAAATACTTTCGTAATTGTTAGGTATCTCTTAAGTACAGTGAATTTTAATTAATAAACATCTTTGAAGAACTTCTAAAAACTGCAAATATTCAAGAATATGCAGGTGAATAGTCAAATGAGGAACAGAAATGTGCCTGTTGACAAAGTTTAACAGCATCAAAGCTAGAGTCACTGTGTGTTTTGAGATGCTGAAGCATTCTTATAACCAATTAAAGTATTTGTATTTTTACATTGCATGTTTCCACTCTTTGTAACTACTTTGTTTTTCAGGTATATTCAGCAGATTCATTCAAATCTTTCCAAGTTCTTTAGTTTGGAGATTACTTTCTACATTAAAAAAACAAGTAAAGTAACTATTTTATGATTAAGATCAGGGATCTCAAGGTTTTTGTGAAGTGGACCTTTTAATTGCCCTGTAATGAGGAGCTCATCCTAGAAGGAAGCTCCTCTGTGTATGCATGTGTAAGGACACAGATTGTGATGCCCCTGGGAAAGTTACTAACAGTAGAACTGTAGAATCATAACAGGGTTGGGAGTGCCTGCTGGCTATATTCCCTTCTCAGTTGGGAATTTCAGGAAACTGAGGCGAGACGTTTATGGCGCAGAGAGGGATGTGGCTGCTGCAGCTGGCTTGGAGACCTGTCAGGTAAGGCTTAAATAGCTACCAGTAGATAATATTCTACTGGTTGTGGAATCCCTGGTTAATGGGTCCTGATAGGTATAAGAGTTCCTACTGTGAGCTTCCTGTTTAAATCTCATTGAATTGGATGTTCTGTCCCATAATTAGGGGGTAGGGGCTGGATGGGAGTGGGTAGGGATTCCCTTTAACTATGAGTTACCGATCCAGTGATCTACAGCTGCAGCAAAGTCTCTTGCTGCTCTTGGACTGCTTTCAGTGTATTGTGACTCGATTGCCTTTAGAACATGGTACCGGTTCTACTGAAGCAACTATGTGATTTTCAGCGTGCCGCTTGGTTTCTGTGTTTTAGAGTCTTCAGTTCTGTAAGAAGGTAATAGATGATTTTAAGTCTTTCTGATCTAAAATTCTGTTTTTTCGAGACGTGGAAATCTGTGGAAGCATAGAGGACAGTAAACAGAGACAGAAATGAAGACAGTGGTGAGAAGTAGTAAAAAGGGAAGGATAACATTTGTACTAGACTTAAGAAAGATTTTAGAAGGCATATGGACTTCTTGACATTCTGTGTAAGTAGAAAATCTTCCCATGGCTCCCTTTGTTTCATAGGTGGAGATGAGGAGAGTTTTGTTGTTCAGCAATATAAGATTAGATTCTGGGGTGAATCAGAGTGTTGTATTGGTTCTGGATGAACTGAGAAGCAGAAAGAACAGGTATAAATAAATGCCCAAGAATATTTCTGATCTGATTGACAGCTGAATGTGGAGAGTTAGATGTCCACCTTCCTTCCACCTCCTTCTTTAGTCAAGTAGGTTGAGAGCACCAGGGATCGTTTTTTCTTTAACCTTTTAGCTCAGTGATACCCAGAGCAATGTGCCTATTCGGAGGAGAAGACAGTGTTTGTGTGAATAAATTTACTGTTCTGTGTGTTACATTTCTAGTTAGGAGTGGTCCTCTAATTCTATAGGAATGAATCAGATGGTTGTAGCCCCTTCTGTTTCTTAAATTATCCTTTGATTCTTCTCAGCTTGACTGTGAAATTCGTCTTTTTCTTATTCTTAACTGCCTTTCAGATGTAGTTACTCTAGAGTAGGGCATGTAGGTAGGGTCTTAGTAAAAGGAGGGGTTGGCTAGGATGCTCTTCACATAGCTTATAAGGGACACAGGTCAAGAGCTTCTCAGGCTTCTCAAGATGTGGACTTTTTCAAGTCCCCAAAGCACATAGGCATGTAAATCCTACTCATAAATGCCTGTGGATTGCATATTTATTATGGTAATAATGTTTAGTTCTAAATTTTTCAGTCGCGAATCTCTTACATATTGATATGTCTGAAATAAGATGTTTTCTTACGATTTCATAAGTACTTTCATATATTTTACATGTGGTTGTCTAGATTTTAGTGTGGTATTCCTGTACATAGTAACTAATAACTAATAGTCATTTGGTGGGGGTACCTTTGAGAAAACAGTAAAATTAACATCAGTAAACAAGAAATTAACATTAAGATTAAATATATTAACATCCTATTGATGTTAATTGATATTGATGTGAAAGGTATCAGAGTATTCACAAGCTGCTCTCTAAGCCATAGTTAATATAGGTTATAATCTTACTGCTCACTGTGCGCGAGGTGGTGTAAGTTAAACTGCCGAAACAAGTAGGTCCAAAATGTAATGACATGGCTTAATATGACAAAAATGTGTTTCTTGCTTTTGTAACACTCCCAAGGCAGGTGTTCAAGTGGCTAGGATGCTCTTCACATAGCTTATAAGGGACACAGGTCAAGAACTTCTCAGCATCTCTCAAGTGAGCTAGAAAGGAAGGGGGAAGAGCATGAAAGAGCAAGAATGGGAAGATGGGATGACCCAAGCCTGAAAGTTTTTCCTATGATGACTTTTGACTAAAATCTGGACTTAAATTTTATTTTAAGCAGCTTGGCTACATTTCCCAGCCTCCTTTAGAAGCAAAAGTTTCAACAGTTGATCCTGGTTATTTCATGAATATACATTTGGGATATTTTCTCATTTGCGTCTTTTGTAATGACTTTAAAAATATCACCAAAGCAGCTGCAATAACTGATTTATGTAGCGTCAGGGAAAATGAATCTTTCCAGCATACTTGAATTTTTTGGATATCAGAAGCTTACAGTTTTAATTGTCAGAACTTTATATTTTCACAAATTTTTCCATAGTACTCTCTGGCTTAAAACAAAACATAATCTTATTTTTTGATGACTCTTGTTCAACTATATGTGCCTCAGTAATTGTATTGAACCATAATACACTGATACCCTTTACATATCCAAGTTTATAGAGCAGTTTATTTCAAGTTATGTAATTACTTAGATTTGTTATTCTTGCCACTGGTCTTCTGCTCCAATGAATTAGATTATAACTTTTTGAAGGTAAGGTCTTTCTCTTGCTTCTGAATCTCTTAAAGTGCCTGAAAGTAGTGCCTTGAATGGCCATAATCTGGCAAGCTTACTTTATTTTTTTGTTTTTATTGGCTTTTTTATTGGTAACTCTGTTGTGCTGTTTATGACAGTGATTCTCAAATTTCGGTTTACCAGAATCACCTAGAGGCTTGCTAACCCCAGTATTTGCATGGTCCCATCCCCAGAGTTTCTGGTTTAGTATCTCTGGGTGAACCAGGGAAGATTTGCTTTTCTTATGTGTTCCCAGGTGTTGCTGATGCTGCTACTTGTCCTGGGACTTCATTTTGAGAATGACTGCTCAATTTAGAACTTTTATAATTCTTATCTCCTCTTTCCTCTTAAACTTCCTTTCTCCTCTTCCTCCTAATCTGCTGAGAGCTAAGAACACAAATACATCTAGTACCTCTTTTTTTTTTTTTTAAATGAGAAAAAGGCTTTGAGTCAAAGACTTGAATTGTTACCTGTGAATAAGGTACATGAGCTTTTTATTATCTTTTGGCTGAGGCTAGTATCACTTCATTTCTGGTTAATGTCTGTGTTCTGAATAACTAAGGTTATCGTTGAATTCATGAATATAGGGGTTGCCGATGCTTAGTCATGAATAAATCTGGGAAACAGGGATTCCTTCCACCTTGGTAATGTTAGTGAGACAAAATGTAAATTAGTTACTATAACTTTTAGTTTTTCAAGATACTTAGAAAATGAGTAGCATAAGTACCGTGGCTGTTTAAAATTTAAAACCTTCAAGCAGAGTCCCGTGGATGGGGTGGGGAGAGGAACAACCCTATGGTTCTGGAACTAGTAATCAGATATCTTTTATTTACATGTTACACTTTAATATGTATGTTTTAAAATTGTTACAAAAAATCAACTAAATTGTTCACATGAGAACCTGTCCTGGCAACAAAAGAAAAAGAAAATAAGAGAAAACAACTACATTGTTGTTCATGTTAGATAAATAAGAGGCGCTTATTGATTCAACCACAGTTTTCTTGAGATCAACTTTAATTTCTGTTTGTACTTTGGTGGTAACTTTTTTTCATTGGAAAGAAATCCAAAATTAAAATTACATTGTTAACTAAATCTTACTTTTTTTGTGTGAAATTTTGTAATTAATTTTCATAAGACACTCTTGTCTTAGAGTAAGTTTCTTGTTTGTAAAGAAAACAATACAACTTATCACTATGAATGAAGGACACCATTCACTCAAACATTCACTACCACTCGAGAAGAAAAAATGGTTCTTTTGAACCAAAAAAGTTATATTTAGTAGCTAACACCTTTCTTCCCAGTTTTGGTGCTTCGTTTAAATAAGTGTTATTATTTAAAAGATTGCTACCATTGTAGAGTCTAGGGAGATCCTATCATTTTAGATCATTTGGCCAGTTTGGGGACAAGCAGGTAGGTTACTGTTGTGTTTCTTCAAACATTATAGAGACCAAAGTAACCAAGCTACTCTTACAGGCTAGTGGGTAAGGTTCCACCTAGTTCCTATATAGTTAAAACCCTGATGCTAGTTTTTAAAAATGTGTTTAATTATTAATGTTTTGGGGATTTAGGCACTGCACTTTATATGGTCAATATTCTAATGATATTTGTTGAATTAATTAACGAGAGTTCATCTAGAAATGACACCTCTGATACAGGCAACACTGAAGTTACGTCAAAGGGAAGATTAGTATGCATAGACAAGGAAAACAGAGTAATTGTGCAGGCTGTGATCTCCATCAAAAATTGAAGACTGTGTGCTTGATAAAGCTCAGGTTGAATTAATCATATGAATTATATAAATTGACATGTGCCTGAGTTTGGTCAATAAGATTAAATAGATTTTATGAGGACGCTTTAGGGTACTTAATTATTTTATTAATGTTTACAGTATTTCTAATACCAGATAGTCTAAGTATCTATCACAGATAGATATTTAGCCAAAATGAAGTACGATTATATAAATTAGTTGATGAAATTCTGTAGTTATTAAAGGGAAAATCAGAGATGGAAATTAAGTTGCAATTATTTTGGCTAGGTCCACATGGCCTCTATTAAAGGTGATTTACATATAAAAATAAGTCTAGGCAACACAGCATGACTTGGTCTTTCAAAACAAATAAACAAAACAAACAAAAAACAACCAAGGCTGGGCGCGGTGGCTCATGCCTGTAATCCCAGCACTTTGGGTGGCTGAGGCGGGCGGATCACAAGGTCAGGAAATCGAGACCATCCTGGCTAACATGGTGAAACCCCGTCTCTACTAAAAAAATACAAAAAATTGAGCCAGGCGAATGCCGTGAATCTGGGAGGTGGCGTTTGCAGAGAGCCGACATCGTGCCACTGCACTCCAGCCTGGGCAACAGAGCGAGACTCTGTCTCAAAAACCAAAAAAAAAAAACCAAAAAAAAAACACAAAACAAAAAAACAACCATAGGCAGGTATGGTGGCACACACCTGTAGTCCCAGCTACTTGGGAGCTTGAGGCAGGAGGATTGCTTGAGCTCAGGAGTTCAAGGCTGGAATGAGCTATGATCACATGACTGATCTCCAGCCTGGGCAGTACAGTGAGACCCTGTCTCTAAAAATGAAAATAAATAAATAAATAAAACTTTTTAGAGCGCGTTGAAATTTGTCATTTTATTGCATAATATAAAGAGAAGATTTTGTACTTTTAATCAGTTTATGGTGTTATAATTGAAATGTCACTGTTATGCAGTAATAAGATAAACATTTTGCACTTTTCCTTTATATTTACCCAAAAGTGAAAGCCAGTTCTTGTTTACTTCTCAAAAAAATGAAAAAGAATACTTTATTCGTAATATATTTGTAGTCTCATTCACAGAATTCCTAGTCCCCCCCACCCCCACCTTTTGGAGGCCGTAAAAATGAGGATGAGGGGTTAGAAATTTCCAGAAAGTTACTGTTGTTAAGATAGACACCGAAAGATAGCAAAATAAGAGTAGAATTAGGTATTATAAAAAGCATAGTCTTTGAATCCAAGGTTCAGTTTACCACGAATCTAGATGTTGCATACTTCAAGAATAGGAAATTCTTCTATCACATCTTAAAAAACTGTTGTTTTAATGGTAGCTATTGATTGGACCCACTTTAAGTGGGATATATTATATTTGCATATAGAAGATGAAGTTCTAATAGCTTCAACATAAAAAACATTCTATGAAATAAATGTATGCTTACTTTGGCAGCACATACACTAAAATTAGTTTTGAGGATGAGCAACCCTTATCCAAAAACATATTTTTTTAAAGACTCCTTTTTATTATGTTAGGCTAAAATTGTGTTTCTTTTTTTTTTTCTTTTTTCTTTTTTTTTGAGACGGTGTCTCACTGTGTCGCCCAGGCTGGAGTGCAGTGGCGTGATCTCAGCTCACTGCAAAGCTCCGCCTCCCGGGTTCACGCCATTCTCCTTCCTCAGCCTCCCAAGTAGCTGCGACTACAGGCGCCTGCCACTACTCCCAGCTAATTTTTTTGTATTTTTAGTAGAGACGGTGTTTCACCGTGGTCTTGATCTCCTGACCTCGGGTTCCGCCCGCCTCTGCCTCCCAAAGTGCTGGGATTACAGGCGTGAGCCACCACGTCCGGCTTATTAGGCTAACATTGTAACCTGTTGACAGAAAATAACATAACTATGATCTATGGGGAAATCTGGCCTCTATGAAAATAATGATTTGTGAGTGTACATATTCCTCATCAATTTTACAGAACAGGTTTTTAGGTTAGATTCACTGTAAGACTTATCTGAATTTACAGATTAGAATACTATTATCTTTTTTTTCTTGAGTAGCTTAATAGATATCCAGCATGCGTATTGTTAAACTAGAATATGAAAAATTTAAATCAGTAATTCTCAAAGGTAAATGTATTGGTGTAGTTAGGAAATTCATGGGTATTAACTTTGGATGGTTGCTTTTAGTAATTCTTTAAAAATGGAAAAAATTATGTTAAAAACCTCATATAGAGGAGAAGGGATTTTTGTGATTTGCTCAAGTGCATTTTTTCCTAATATTTTGGAAATTATGCACTTTTTTTTTTTTTTTTTTGAGGTGGAGTCTCACTCTGTTGCCCAGGCTGAAGTGCAGTAGCACGATCTCAGCTCACTGCAACCTCGGCTTCCTGGGCTCAAGTGATTCTCCTGCCTCAGCCTCCTGAGTAGCTGGGATTACAGGTGTGTGCCACCATGCCTGGCTAATGTTTGTATTTTTAGTAGAGAAGGGGTTTCACCATGTTGGCCAGGCTGGTCTCAGACTCCTGACCTCAAGTGATCTGCCTGCCTTGGCCTCCCAAAGTGTTGGGATTACAGGCATGAGCCATAACGACCGGCCTGGAAATTAAGACATTCTTATTAGAATTGTGACTTACTTTGTTTGGAGGAAGAGTATATTGTGTAGCTGTGTGCATTTTTTATGTTGCAAATTAATTTTGTGCTTGAACATTTATTCCTTGAGGAAGCTTTAGAGCTACCTCAGGATGTCATCAAATCAGTGTAGAAGTTAAATAGGCTTTTATAGTTTCACTGGCAAATATCAGGTTTATAGTCTTTGTAAAATCTAATCTCCCTGATGTTTTCCCTTTGTATTTCTATAAAAAGAATATAGCTGCATTTGTTTCAACAGAAATTCTGTTTTATTGCATTAACATTGGTTTCATGTTAATCTTTTAAAAATTAATCAAAGATGTGTATCAGCGTTTCCCAAGGTGCTTTTAAAATATGCGTTGTTGACCAGGACCCCTAAACCTACCAATTCAGTTTCTCATCCAGATCCTCCATTTTTCTTTTCTTTCAGTTCTATAAATGTCTTTTTTGGAAAGCCTTTAAAGGTGTTATGATGTCAATCCTGTTTAAGAACCAGTGCCTTAAGAGAGTTGAGGCAGTTAAGAAGCACTAGTGTGGTCTGGTACAGTGAGGGAGAACAGGCTCACCCCTCCTCATACTTTCAGTTCCACATGGGTTTTGTTGTTGTTGTTGTTGTTATTTTAGGAGGCAGGGTCTTGCTCTCTTTTCCAGGTTGGAGTGCAGTAAAGTGATCATAACTCACTGCAGCCTTGAATTCCTGGGATCAGGCAGTCCTTCCACCTTGGCCCCCCAAAGTTCTGAGATTACTGGCTTCCACATGTTAATAATTAGAAGAAAACATTAACATATTGTCTTAAAATTTTTCATGTTTTGGAGTTTGGTATGATTATTAAGATACTATCTGTATGCATGTGAATGTATAATTTCTATGTGCTATAAAAATTATAGGTAACAAAGATTTTAAACTGATTAATTCATTTTCCCATCTTCAGTTTTCTCTTTTGCTACCTAAGCTATGTGAAAATCTCTTAATTACCTTAGGAGAATATGTCCTAACTTGTCTTCATACTTCAGTTCAGTTTAGAATTTATTAATTCTTATCCTACATTCTGTTTGCTGAGTTGAGGCTTTTTCTTGTCTAGGCTTTTATGAAGTTGAGTAAACTGATCATCTTTCTCTTAAGTATTATTTATTTTTCTTTCTTTTTTATTTTTCTTTCTGTTTTTAATTGCAAAACTTTCATTTTAAGGAAGATTCTTGAACAGGACACCTAAGATTTATTTTTGTGCCCTTCATTTTCCATATCTACTTGGCTTTCATATTGTATCTATGAACTGTCTTCTATTTTCCTTTTTTTACTCTTGCCATCATAGCCTCTTCCATGTGCTATTCAGACTAATTGGTCTACCCTTGCATTTCCTTTTTTGTACAATTACAAAAGTAATCTTAAATATAGACCAAATCATGACTAAATTGTCATTAGAATAATTTCCAAGCCCCTTACCATGGCCCGAATAATCTGTTTTATATACCTATAATCTCATCTGTCATTCTTTCCCTTGGGTGCTCCGTTCTGGCCTTTTACTGACATTCCCCAAATAATGTAAAGCTCCTTTTGACTCATGTTCTCTGCATGTGTCGTTCCTCTCATTCCTCCCATGGCTGGTTCCTTCTCTTCTTCTTAGGTCCCTGCTAAAGTGTCACTTATAAAAAAAGTCCTTTGACTAACAAAATAAAGGAAGTTTCCCACCATTATTTTCCATCATCTTCCCCTGTTTACTTCCTTAAAATAATCGAAGGTTTTATTAAAATACTGCCATCTTTCTTTTCTGATTAAATAGACCTAGTCCCTTTAACTCTACCTCATATAGGACCTCACTGTTTTATGAAATACATCTCCTGTTCTCTAAGAATATATATTTGAACATGGTCAGCCTTTTCCCCATCTTTGTGCCTTTGCTTAGGCCTTATGCTGCCTGGAAGGCTCTCATATTTATTGATTAGGTCAAATATCTTTTTCTTAGAAGTCATTTCTACTTCTGTAGTCATTATAGTATCTCCCATTTCTTTGCTTTTATGGTGTGTTGAGTATCATAGTTTTTAAATATTTTTGTCTTTCTCTGATATATGTATATTTACACACACACACAAACACACACACACACACACACACACACACACACACACACATATGTATTTATTTTAGAGATAGGCTGTAGCCCAGGCTGGAGAGCAGTGGCTCGATTATAGCCCACTGCACCCTCAAACTCCTGGGCTCCTGCCTCACCCTCTGGAGAAGCTAGGACTAGAGGCACTCACCACCATGCCCGGCTGATGAAAAAAAATTTTTTTTTTATAGAGTTGTGGTTGCTCCAGGCTGGTAGAAGTTGCTCCAGGCTGATCAAACTCCTGGCCTCAAATGTTCCTCCTGCTTCTGCCTCCCAAAGTATTGGGATTACATACGTGAACCCCTGTGCATGGCCTTCATGTTAGTTTTATACGTATTTATTTCCTCCACTAAAGTTAAATGCTCCTGGGATATTTTATCCTTTATTGTGATCACATATGCAGAACTACAGTTAAGTATTAAGATTGAACATTTTTAAGCATTTTAATGAGCTTTATGGTAGAATGTTAACTGTGAGTTTAGACCTAGGTTTTATTTGTTGGTATCTTCAATTTTTAGAATCTTGCTCAGTGCTTGATCTCATGCTGGTTCCAATGAGCTTTCATATATAGTTACAGATCAGAATCACATACAGTGCTTTGAAAATGTAAATTCTCTAGTCCCCATCTAGGACCTATTAAATCAGAAACACAGATTTGGAGCATCAGCCTTTATCTATATTTTTAAAAAATTCACAGGAGCTTCTTTTTTTTTTGAGACGGAGTCTCACTCTGTCGCCCGGGTGGCCGGATCTCAGCTCGCTGCAAGCTCCGCCTCCCGGGTTTACGTCATTCTCCTGCCTCAGCCTCCCGAGTAGCTGGGACTACAGGCGCCCGCCACCTCGCCCGGCTAGTTTTTTGTATTTTTTTAGTAAAGACGGGGTTTCACTATGTTAGCCAGGATGGTCTCGACACAGGAGATTCTAACATATACCCCTTTACATCTAGAGTAAAAAGTGTTCAAAGTGCCAGAAAATTTGAAGGAAGGTAAATTTTATCTGATTTGAATGAGGGTATAAAGGAAAAAAGTTTCATGGAAGAGGAACTATTTGAGATGGTTTTTAAAGAAAGGATAAGTTTTTTTATCTGTTTTAAAAATAGGCGGTTGAGAATCAGTGAAGCTTGTTATTTTTTCTATTTGTTTTAACCAGTTTAGCATAAAGACAAATGTTCTCAGTTAATGTTTAAAAATTAATTCAGTCTGAATTAGGTAAAGACTAAACATCTGTGAAGAAAATCTCAGTTAGGCATGGTACCAAGCCATAGGCTTAGAGCAGGGTTCTTTTTATTTTTGTAGAGGTGGGGTCTCCCTTCATTGCCCAGCCTGGTCTTGAACTCCTGGACTCAAGCAATCCTGCTGCCTTGGCTTCTCAAAGCATTTTGTTTCGTTTGTTTTTCTTAAAAGTAAACAATACCTTGGTATCAGTGCATATTGGTTAAATACCAACTCTCTAAAAGTGATGATTTTGCATGACTATTTAGAATATTGAGATCATATGGATTCTTTTGTTTTACAGAGCTCAATCTTTGTATGCGGAGTTTCTTTTTGTTTTATCTTTTCAGATATTTATATCCAAAGAATATAATTTTGTTTTAAAATCAGAATTGTTAGGCAAGTGAAAACGTGGGCTGGAACATGGAAAAATTAATGGAAAATGGCCTAGAGGTAGACAGGTTTTTTTTTTTTTTTACATGTTAAGTACCTGATGCTCTTCTTTTAAAATCTTGAACAGTTTTATTTGCCACCGGCTTCGCAGAGTCTGGCACATTGTTTCTTGAGGGTTGTCAGAATGTGGGGAGAAGAGACTAGCAGGTAATAAGACTGGAAAGATGGGTTGGAACCTAACTGTATCACAGGAACTCAGAAATGAGCAGGCAACCAAACCTTAAGACTTAATTATCATTTCTGCCCCTAGAGAACCTGTGAACCAGGAGCACCAAAACTTAATTAGAGCTTAGAACATTAGTTTTCATACATTTTTTAAAAATAGCAGCAGTACTCTTGTGAAGTCTTGTATAAACTCCCAACCCTAAAGTTACATAAAGCAGATAAAGCTGGAATTTACAGGTTCGGGTTTATTACAGTAACTCATAAAAGTTATTCAGTGAGAATAACAAGGCTATGTAGTATTTTATTGAATGCAATAGCTTGAAATTAGTGGGTGAAGAAGAATAACTTTGTATTCCTCAAGTTTCTTTTTTTATATTTTTAATCATATAGTAACATGAAAATCATGAATTCCATGGGTAAGTTGTGTACTCAGGTGTTCAAGTTTATCTGAGTGCATGTGCATTTATAAATAAAGTTATTGCAGAGTCACTACCTTCCTAATAAAAAAAAATCTGTGTATATGAACAAGGGTGATAAGAGAGAGGCTTTACCTTGAGGTCTGCATGAAACCCAACACAAATTAAGTATATTGATTGGTGTTGGTATGTTAAAACATGAATGCATATTAATTTGGACCTGCATTTGTGTGTTTTTATTTATTTAATAAATAGTGGAAAAGCGGATAAAAAGAAATTCAAATCGGCATTTACAAAACCCCAAGGCATTGCTGGAAGCCTAAGGCTTAGTTAATACTGTTTTAAAATCGCTGCCATAGGTGGCCTGTTTCTCAGTAGGAGGGAATTTACCAGTACATGGGTTAAGGAGGCTGGGAAGGCTGCAGCTTTTCTTAGCTGAGATTCCTCATTTGAACCAAAGAATACAGAGAAGTGATATAAGCAATTATTTTGTCATTCTCCAAAGGGTAATATCTATCAGGTGGCATTATACAATGGGTGTTTAGCTCATTGGTGCTTAATCCCCCGGAACCCCTTTAGAAAGGTTGGGAAAGTGAGGAATCAATAAGGCGTTAAAAACCAAGCAACCAAACAAAAAAACCACTTAACCAAAATGTCAGATGCCTATATTCAAATGAGTACAATTTTCAAGACAATGCATGGTCACTACTATACGGTAATTCACAAGTCTGAGCTCTTAGGTACTGAGTTTATGACTGAGAATCAATATTTGTTCATGTTAGGCCAGGCATGGTGGCTCATGCCTGTAATCCCAGCACTTTGGGAGGCCGATACTGGCGGATCATGAGGTCAGGAGATGGAGACCATCCTGGCTAACACGGTGAAACCCCATCTCTACTAAAATTACAGATGGTGGCGGGCGCCTGTAGTCCAGCTACTCAGGAAGCTGAGCCAGGAGAATGGCTGGAACCTGGGAGGCGGAGCTTGCAGTGAGCCGAGATCGTGCCACTGCACTCCAGCCTGGGCGACAGAGTGAGACTCCGTCTCAAAAAAAAGAAAGAAAAAAAGAGATTTGTTCATGTTAAAACTTGGAAATGAGAAAGATATATTTTGATTAGGATATATTTTCATTTGATTAATAGCATTGATACTTTTTTTAATGAAAAGTTGTATTGGCCACCTTCATGATTCTGTCTGGGTGCAGGCTTGAGTAATGTGTTTATTTTGTAAACAAACAAAAACTTTCAATCTAATTCATACAAAAGGAAGAATGATGTTTCAGTGTTTTGAAATTAGCTTGAGCTCTTTAGTTCCTTTTCTTATTTTCCCCCCTTTTTTTCCATAATAGTGTATTATTACAGACAAAACCACTAAGTCATAAAATGGGAAGGTTCCCTTGTTTTGTTAAGGCATATCTTGAATCTCAAAGGCTATGCATGTTGATTTTTTTTTGGTTTTAGACATAATAAGGAAGGCAAGTCACTATTTCAGGTCTTGAAACAGAACATGTTCCTCTTTTTAATCTTTTGATTGAGAATATTTTATTTAACAATTGAATCAGAACCTTGAATTTAAGGAATTATGTAACACTTCACTAGTTGATTATGTATGCCCTTAAGCAAAGCTACTCTAGACATCCAAACTGCTTCTGGGTGGAGACTTTTAATTCCCCCCCAATCCCCCCACACACACTAGGAAAGTAACCACGTTTTCAAAGATAAAATACAACAAAACAAAAATAGCTTTGGCCCTTGCAATACTTTCCATTTATGTTCCCTTCATATTTCTTCCCAGTGAGAAGCCATATGGTTTGTGCTATAGCTTTTCCTGAAAACTTTGTTAGCTATTTGACAGTCTCACTGTAACTGAGTGAAAGCTTTAATCAAGAACTGCCTGTGACATATAGATGCCTTCGGTTCATTGGCTACTTCTGTAGTTGAAAGGAAGTTGAACCCAAGTTTGTCCTTTCTACTTGGGTGTTGAAAGAGCTTATGAGCAGTAGCTGTTCTGATTTTTGTTGGTTGTTTTCTCTAGGGAACAAGCTACCCTCTGAGTCAGCACTGGACTTGAAGATAAATCCTACAATTCATGAAACTGACTGATTCGACTAAAGGATGGATAGTTTGGGCAGCGTTGGACAGCTCTATGAGGGGTCTGTTTGTTTAACTGAAGGGATTGTTGAGTTCAGCAACTTTTAACTCCCCTAATCATAAGGGGTTGCTGTTGTGAAAACAGGGTTTGTGAAGGAATCAGTTCTGGCAATTAACATCAGTATTCTTACTGACTTCGTTTTCATTTTATTGTCAAACTTCGTTGAACAATTCTTTAAAGTGGAGAAATTTTACTGCTTTTTTTGCCAGCAAGAAATTGTATGTACTGAGAGGTCAGCATAGAAGCTTTGCAGTCTGCTTATGAATCCAAGTTTTTGTTTTTTTAAATATATGAGATTATAAACATTTCTCTCAAGTAAACCTTTTGACACTTGGATTATTTAGTCTTTGCAAAGGTAGTATGCATTTGTGGCTTAGAATTTTTAAGATTTATGGAAGTTAATTTGAATATTAAATATTTTACTAGTTTAGTGAATATATTTTGGCTTATGGCTGACATGCTTTTTAGATAACTATTTTATTAATAAGATATTAATTTTTACCCTAAAACTTCACAGACTTTTAAAAATCAATCTTTGAGGAAATAAGATTTATTATAATGTTTAATTATATGGATTTTTAATCTGAAACCTGAGGGATTTAAGCTACAGAATAAAAATCTTCATACCCTAATTTTCTGGGCCATAATTATGCAGGGATACAGTGGATTGTCTTTTTGAAGATAAAATATGCTGTGGGATAACATAGGAAATCCCGAAGCTGTGTCTGTGTAGTAACACATAATTTTGTTATTTAAGCATTAAAAGATTATAAATGTATAAATTTTATTTTAATCATTTGAAAGTTGGTATGATTGAAAATAATGTAGGCGTAATAATAGTATTACCTAGCCGGTATTTGAGTAGATTATTTGAATATCTTTGATTGATTAGGCCGGAAGTACAAATAGTCATCCATCATGGCAGAGTTTAGAAAATTGGGCTGTAGACAAATGAGTTTGCAGAAAATTCAACTTTCGCGCCATTAGCTGCATGATTCTTATTACCTTGTTAAGCTTGATACTTTTGATTAAGAACATTTTTTGCCAGATTTGATATTCTCTGCAAGGTTGAATTTGATTGAAAAAATGAAATTATTTTGAGGAAAGAAGTAAAGGCTAGTATTATTGTAGTGTTTACTTTCTGATTCTATTGATTTTCTGATGGTGAAGTGGTTGGTTTTATATTGTACCCTCTATTCTGGAATGAGAGCCACGTTTAAAACATACATATGCCTATGGCTTGTTTATCCGAGTCACATGTTTATTTGTGTCCACTTTTAAATGTTCCTTTTTGGCTGGGTGTGGTGGCCCATGCCTGTTATCCCAACACTTTGCAGGGGGCCAAGGCGACAAGGTTGCTTGAGTCCGGAGTTCGAGACCAACCTAGGCAACATGTTGAGACCCTGTCTCTACAAAAATACACAGATGAGCCAAGGGTAGTGGCATGTGCTGGTGATCCAAGCTACTAGGGAGGCTGAGACAGTATATAATTGCTTGAGCCTGGAAAGTCGAGGCTTCAGTGAGCCCTGTTGGCGCCACTGCAGTCCAGTCTGGGCAACAGAGTGAGACCCTGTTTTAGAAAAAGGAGAAAAGAAAAAAGAAAGTTCTCTTCAGTAGAAGGCTGTGCTTACATACAGTATATAGTCATCTAGAGCTTGGGAATTTTTTTGACTAGGTTCTTAGCCTCAATTGCAAATAACGCTATGACATTCAAACTTTAATTGCAATAGTAATTATGCTGAAATACCTTCCTTAAACTCAGTTTCTTCTGCTGCTTAGAAGAGCCAGTGATAGAAATGGTGTAAGGAACAAAGCTTGTCTCTGAAGCACTGAAATAACAAGTGTTGGTGGCAGGGGTGGGGGTTGTGAAGGAGGCTTCGTTGAACTCAACTTTGGATAATTTATTTCTACTCTTTGAATCATCAGGAAAGTCAAAGAAGAGACTTTATTAATTCTTAACATGTTTAGGACTCAGAATTTGGGAATATAAACATAGTATCTGTTTTGGGCTATAACTATATATTCTTTAATTTTGGGGGGGTGATTTGGGGAATTTGGTTAAAAATGAGTAAAGAAGTATTTGTAGTAGTGCATTTTTTTGTATTTTGATTATGATTGTGTAAGTTCCTTAGTATGATTTTTCTCATGGCAGAAGCCCCAGATATTGGCCTTGTTATTAAGAAGATAATGCTTCCCATGTTCTCAAGTCATCTATCTGTTCAAGATGACATATGTTTTATTTCTAATCTAAATCATTATCTTCAATGTAGTTAGACATGACAATTTATTATTGAGGATTTAGTTTGGTTATTGGAACTTCATGAAAACTATTTGTGTAACCTAGGTTTACTCAGATTGCATTGACCTAGAAAAAGTAACACATATTAGAGTAATAAGACTGTCAGAAGAATGTCCTTCACCCCAGATGCCTTTACATTCCTCTGTTTCTCTCATAGTGTCTAGTGGGTTGTTTCATGTTTGCTTTTATTGACTGACATACATGCTGCTTGATAGCATGATCATTTACTTTTCCTCTGCCCTCAGCTTTTTGTTATACTGAGTACTTCCATGATGGCCTTTGTTATTCCAGACAATTTGATAATGATAGCTATTGCTGTATTTAGCATCTTGGTTGTTGGTACCAAGGAAAGAGGAGATCTTCACCTCTATATCCATTTCTTTTCAACAAAATTATATTTTGAATAATTTCCCATCTACCACAGTTTGCCATTTACATGTGTAGATGGGAATACAGAGAGGATTAAGGCACAGTTCTTCCCCATAGAACAGCTGAATCACATGTGGTATTTGCAGCAAAAAGAAGAACAAAGTGATGGGAATAATTTTTAGATATGGGTGTCAAGAAAATCTTCATCAAGTAAGAAGATGTTTCAGAAGGATGAACTAGAATTTACTGTGCGGTTGAGGTTTAGAGTATTTGATGTTGGCAAGTACAGTTGTTGATGATGTATGAGAGAAGGGAGAAGCTTTTTTGATGTGTGGGTACATGAAGCATCGTGGTGTCTTCAGAGAAGCTGTATTAATTTTTAGAGAATTTGAAAAGAATCCTCATTACAATATTGTCTTTCAATCTCTGAACACGGAGGGGTTCTCCCTCTCCAGCTGTTTCCAGGTTGTCTTTAATGTCTTTCCACAAAGTTTTGTAATTACTCATGTTTAGGTCTTATACATATTTTGTTAGATTTATTTTGTATCTTTATACAGGATGCTTTGTAGTACTCACTGGTATCATAATTGGTGTCTTTAAAAAAATCTTTTAAATGGATTATTTCTGGTGTTTAGATATGTGATACACTTTTGTATTTGGTCACCCTGATAAACTTTTATTGTGTGTATTTTATAGATTCTTGTATTTGGATGATGGCAAACAATGATAGGTTTATTTCTTCCCTTCCAGCCTTTTTCCCAGCTATCTTGTGTTGGCTAGGGCCTTTAGTACAATGTTGTAGAGAAGTGCTCATAGTTGATATTTTTGTCCTGTTACTGATTTTACAAAGAATGTTTTTAATATTTCCCTGTTTAGGATGATCTTCACTCTGGAATCTCAGGCGCGCTTGATTTGTATACACTTTTTAACTTTTCTGGTTGAAGCAAATGTTTCCTCCAAATTTTACTGGAATGGATTTAAAACCTTGACACTAATTCATGAGGCCTTTATTCAGTGACTCTTATAGGCCAAAAACATAAGCGAGACAAGAATTTTCACTTTTATGGAATTCACAGTTTTTATTTTTCATTTGTGTCTGTCTTCGTTTGAATTACTTACACTTTGAATTATTTACCATTATCATAATGAAAATGTTTTAATGGGTAGGTGTTGCTACATTGACTTAAAAAGATACCAGAAGTCTACGACAGTGTTTATATTCCACATACCCTTTTAATAATGGTCTAATTAAACTTATTTTTTTCTATGCCAGTCTGAGAAGAGGCCAACAGTGAGCCACTTTTCATTTGTGTCTCTTTAGTTCTTGGTTCTTTTTTTTTTTTTTTTTGGAGACAGAGTTTTGCTGTCACCCAGGCTGGAGTGCAGTGGTGCGATCTCGGCTCACTGTAAACTCCGCCTCCCAGATTCCAGCGATTCTCCTGCCTCAGCCTCCTGACTGGCTGGGATCACAGGTGCGTGCCACCATGCCCAGCTAACTTTTGTATTTTTAGTAGGGACGGGATTTCACCATGTTGGTCAGGCTGGTCTCGGACTCCTGACCTCGTGATCTGTCCGCCTTGGCCTCCCAAAGTGCTGGGATTACAGGCGTGAGCTACCGCGCCCAGCCTAATTCTTTCTTTAAAACATAAAATCTTTCGGAAAAGATGCATCTTTTTAATTAGCACCAGACGTGAGCATCTTTTTATGTTTGAGGTATTTTTCTTTTCTGCCAACTGGCTAGTTGTATAACTTGTTCATTTTTCACTGCTTACTTTCTGTTTATGATTTTAAGAACTATATGTTAAACAGACTAGCCCTTTATTAAGTGTTGCAGATATCTTTTTTTGTTCTGCAGCAATTTTTGTCAATTTTTGTCTCTTGAAGAAGTTAAATTGATGAACATCTTATTTTTTGACCTTTGAATTTTATTTCTTCGTAACAGCAAATTTTTAAAAATAGTTCTTTTATTTTAAACTCTTAAATATTTAATCTGAATATTCATGTAAAATTTATGTGGGTGTAATGAATGAAAGGGAAATTCACTTTTTTGATTTTATCTATATAACCATTTGTTTGTTTATTCACTTCATTGTTTAGTGATAGCAAGTTGTTACATCTGATTATTGGACAGGTCATCTCCTCCCTTGAAGTCTGAAGTACAGCCTTTATGTTATACTTATTTTTTATATATATATATTTATATACATTTATATATATATTTATATATATATATTTGAGATCGGTTTTGGTGTCCTGTTCTTTTGCACTGTTCATATGAGCCTCTATCAAACGTCTATCTTCGTTACTGTAGGTTTGATCATTTTTCAGTGTCTAATGGTGTTATGGCCCACTTTTTTCTTCTTAATTTTTTATCTTTTGTTTTTTTCTTTTAAATTTTCTTCAATTTCATCCTTAATTGTTTTTCTTTTCTTCAGTAATTTTTTTTTCCTGGCTATTCTTGATGCTTTTTTTCCCCCACATAGATATAATTAGCTTGGCTAATATTTTTATTTTATTTTATTTATTTTATTTTATTTTATTTTTGAGATGGAGTCTCACTCTGTCGCCCAGGCTAGAGTGCAATGGCGCTATCTTGGCTCACTGCAATGTCCGCCTCCCGGGTTCAAGCGATTCTCCTGCTTCAGCCTCCTTAGTAGCTGGGATTACAGGCACGTGCCACCACACCCGGCTAATTTTTGCATTTTTAGTTGAGACAGGGTTTCACCATGTTGGTGAGACTGGTCTTGAACTCCTGACCTCATGATCCGCCCACCTCAGCCTCCCAAAGTGCTGGGATTACAGGCGTGAGCCCGGCCAGCTTGGCTAATATTTTTAAATCCTGTTGATATTTTTATTGAGCTAGCATCATAATTTTAGATTATTTTAGGGTAGAAGTGACATCTTTATAACAAATAAGTATGGGTGTTTATTCCCGTTTGTTTAAGTAATCCGTTATTTCTGTCAGTAGGTTTTTGTGTTTTCTTCATAGGGGTCTTACACAGTTCTAGTTGTTTGTATCTACAGATTTTATCTTTTTTGTTGCTGCTAGTAAATGTAAATGGGTTCCTTTTTTTTTTTAAACATTGTATTTCATTGTCCCACCAACACCCCTCTCACATTTGATTAATAGTTTTCTTGGTCCTTTTGATCCCTCTACCATACCCCTAGGCAGTGATTTGAATATTAATTTTTTAATTGAGATATAATTCACATACTATAAAATCAATCCTTTTAAAGTATGTAATTCAGTAGGTTTTGATATATCAAAAGATCATGAAACCATTACCATTCAAATTCCATAGCATTTTCATTGCCCCAAAAGGAAACTTAGTATCTGTTAACTGACACTTCTCATTTTTCTCTTTCTTCATTCCCTGAAAACCACTAATCTATTTTCTGATGTTTTATAGATTTGCCTATTCTGGACATTTCATATAAATAGAATCATATGTGACTTTTTTATGTCTAGCCTCTTTGAGCTAATGTTTTCAAGGTTCATCCATGTTGTAGTATATGTCAGTATTTCCTTCCTTTTTATTGGTGAATAATGTTCTATTATGTAGATATATCATGTTTTGTTTACCACTTATCCATTGATAGACATTTGGGTTATTTCCACTTTTTGGTAATTACGCATAATGCTACTATGAGCATTCATGTACAAGTTTTTGTGCGAACTTATGTTTTTAGTGCTCTTCGGTAATACACAATTCGGAATCACAGTTCCACTGCTAGGGTCATAGCAATTGATTATAGCCATCCTAGTGTGTATGAAACAGTGTATTATTGGGGTTTTGATTTCTGTGTCCCTAATGACTAAAGATTTTGAGGAGTTTTCCATGTGCTTATCGGCCATTTGTATGTGTTCTTCGGAAGAAATGTCTATTCAAATCTTTTGCCCTGTTTTAAATTTACTTGTTTGATTCTTTTAAATCATTGTGTGGTTTTTATATTCTTCTTCATACTAGACCTGTTTTTTTTTCAATTGATACATAATAGCTGTACATAATTTGCCGGTATGTGTATTATTTTGATACATGCATACAATGATCAAATCAGAGAAATTGGGATAGCCATTACCTCAAACATTTATATTGGGAATATTTCACTTCTTCTAGCTATTTTGAATTATACAACAAATTGTTAACTGTAGTCACCTGCTATACTATTGAACGCTAAATCTTATTCCTTCTAAATGTATTTTTGTACCCGTTAACTAACCTCTTCAGTCCCCCACCCACCAATACTTCCCAACTTCTGGTAACCACCAGTTTACTTTCTATCTCTATGAGATCTACTGTCTAAGCTCCTGCGTATGAGCAAGAACATGCAGTGTTTATTTTTCTGTTCCTGGCCTTATTTCACTTAACATAATGATCTCCGGTACCATCTATATTGCTGAAAATGACAGGATGTCATTTTTTTTTTATGACCGAAGAATATTTTGTTGTATGCATGTATCACATGTTCTTTATTCATTCATCCATTAATGGACACTTCAGTTGACTCTCTATCTTGGCTATTGTGAATAGTCCTGCAATAAACGTGGGAATGTAGATATCTCTTCTACATACTGACTTCTTTTCTTTGTATAAACCCAGCAGTGGGATTGCTGGATCATATGGCAGTTCTGTTTTTAGTTTTTTTGAGGAACCTGCATATTGTTTTCCATAGTGGCTGTACTCGTTTTCATTCCCATCAATAGTATACCGATGTTCTCCTTTCTCCATATCCTCACCAGTATTCATTATTTTTGTCTTTTTGATAAAAGCCACTTCAACTGGGGTAATATGATCTCATTGTGGTTTTGATTTCCTTTTCCCTGATGATTAATAATGCTGGACTTTTTTCATATAACTTGGTCATTTGTATGTCTTTTTTTGAGAAATGTCTGTCCTGATCTTTTGCCTATTTTAAAATCAGACTATTTGGATTTATTTATTTATTTATTTTTGCTATTGAGATGTTTGAGTTCTTTATACTAATCATTAATTTCCTGATGAAGGGATAGTGTGCATATATATTCTCTCATTCTGCAGATTGTCTTCACTTTGTTGATTGTTTCCTTTGCTGTGCAGATACTTTTTAGTCTAATATAGCCCCATTTGTCTATTTTTGCTTTTGTTGCCTATGCTTTTGAGATCTTACCCAAAATATCTTTGCCCAGATTAATGTCCTGAAGGGTTTTCCCAGTGTTTTTATCCTAATAGTTTCAAGCCTTAAATTTAAGTCTTTAATCCATTTTGATTTGACCTTTGCATATGGTAAGAGAAAGGAACATAACTTCATTCTCTGCATGTAGTTATCCAGTTTCCCAAACACCATTTATTGAAGAGACTGTCTTTTCCCCAATATGTGTTCTTAGCACCTTTCTGGAAAATTAGTTGCCTATAAATATGTGAATTTATTTCAAGTTCCCTGTTCTGTTCCATTGGTCTGTGTGTCTGCTTTTATGCAGGTACCGTACTGTTTCGGTTACTGTGACTTTGTAACATATTTTGAAGCAAGTAGTAGATGTTTCGTGCTTTGTTAGTTTTGCTCAGAATGCTTTGGCTGTTAAGATTTTTGTAGTTTCATATGAATTTTGGATTGTTTTTTCTGTTTATGCAAAGAATGTCCTTGATATTTTGATAGATTGTGTTGAATCTGTCGATTGCTTTGGGTAGTAGTAACATTTTAACAATATTAATTCTTCCAATTCATGAGCATGGCATATCTTTCACTCTTTTTGTGTCCTCTTCAGTTTCTTTCGTCAGTGTTTTATAGTTTTGCTTATAGGGATCTTTCACTTCTTTGGTTAAATTTATTCCTAGATATTTTATATTTTTTGTAGCTATTGTAAATGGGATTGCTTTCTTGATCTCTTCTTCAGGTTGTTCACTGTTGGCATATATAAATGATACTGGTTTTTTTAAGTTGGTTTCCTGAAACTTTTACTAAGTTTGTTTATCACTTTTGACAGTTTTTGGGTGGAGTCTTTTGGTGTTTCTAACTCTAATACCATGTTGTCTACAAACAAGGATGATTAGATTTAGATTTTTCCTTTCCAATCTGGTTACCTTTGTTTTTTTCTCTTGCCTAATTGCTGTGGCTAGGACTTCCAGTACTATATTGAATAAAAGTGATGAAAATGGGCATCCTTGTCTTGTTCCAGATCTTAGAGGAAAGGCTTTTTTTTTTTTTTTTTTAAAGACGGGGTCTCACTCTGTCACTCAGGCTGGAGTTCAGTGGTACAATCTTGGCTCACTGTAACCTCCGCCTCCTGGGCTCAAGCAATCCTCCCACCTGAGCCTCCTCCTGAGTAGCTGGGACTACAGGTGCACACCACCATGCCCTAATTTTTTGAATTTTTAGTAGAGATGGAGTTTTGCCATGTTGTTCAGGCTGGTTTCAAATTCCTGAGCTCAAACGATCTTCCTGTCTTGGCGTCTCAAAGTGCTGGGCTTTTAATTGTTCTCATTCAATGTGGTGTTAGCTGTGGGTTTGTCATATATTAACTTTTATTGTTTTGATGTAAGTTTCTTTTTTACCCAGTTTGTTGTGAGTTTTTATCATAAAGGGATGTTAAATATTGTCAAATATTTTTTCAACATCTATTGAACTGACCATCGCATATTAGACCTTTATTAAATATATGATTTGCAAATATTTTCTCCTATTTTGTGAGTTGCCTTTTCACTTTCTTGATAGTTTCCTATGAGTTACAAAAAGTTTTAAATTTTGATGAAGCCTGATTAAAAAAATGTTTTTGGTTGCTTGTGCTTTATTTGTCCTATCTTTTATTTATTTATTTGTTTGTTATTTATTTCTTGCATCTGCTACACTGGCAGTATTTGTCATATCTTAAGCAGCCATTGCTCGACTAAAAGTCACAATGGTTTATACCTATTTTTTTTTTGTTGTGTTTTGTACATTTAGGTTTTTGACTCATTTTGAAGTAATTTTTGTGTATGGTATGAAATTAGGTGTTGGATATTACATATTATGTTTCTGTTTCACATGGTCACCACTAGATTTTTACCGTTCATTCTTTAAGTATGGAATTGTTGAAGAGATGGGCAGCAAAAATATTAATACAAGATTTTTATTTATTTTTTTTGAGATGAAGTCTCTCTCTGTTGCCCAGGCTGGAGTATAGTGGCGTGACCTCGGCTCACCGCAACCTTCGCCTGCTGGGTTCAAATGATTCTCCTGCGTCAGCCTCCCGAGTAGCTGGGACTACAGGTGCCTGCCACCACGCCTGGCTAATTTTTTGTATTTTTAGTAGAGATGGGGTTTCACCATGTTGGCCATTCTGGTCTCGAACTCCTGACCTCAAGTGATCTACCTGCCTCAGCCTGCCAAAGTGCAGGGATTACAGGCGTGAGCCACCGCACCTGGCCAATACAAGAATTTTTAGTGACTTTGAGCCTTCCTGTCCCCCTTCAGTGTTTTAGTTGTCTAGAATTTTAGTTATATTTTGACTTTTATTATTCTTTTACTGTTAGTGCTTATTCAGATTTTCTCACATATTCTGACATTCCGTACCTTTCAAGGGGGGAATTTCCTTTTTAGTGAAGTTGATCGTTTAATAGTTCTTTCACCGTGGAGATGCGAGTGACAAACCTTAAACGTGTCTTTCTCTCTTCATTTGTAGATTGTATATAAATTTCAAGTAGACAGTTATCTTTTCTCCTTTGAAAATTTCATTGTTTAGTGTTGCTGATACAGTTAGCGTATTTTTCTTTCGTTAGATCATTTGTCTCTTTTCTGGTAGCTTTTAAGATTTTCTCTTTGTCTTTCGCATGCTACATTTTTGCGTAATTGGTAGAAAGGACTTATTTTACTCAGAACTTTTTTTTTAAACAGCATCTGTCTGTCACCCAGGCCTGAGTGCAGTGGCACGATCATAGCTCACTTCACCCTCTTCCTCCCTGGGCTCCAGCAATCCTTCCACCTCAGCCTCTTGAGTAGCTGGGACTACAGAGGCATACCATGTCTGGTTTATTTTTATTTTATTTTATTTTATTTTATTTTATTTTATTTTATTTTATTTTATTTTACTTTAGTTTAGTTTAGTCTAGTCTAGTCTAGTCTAGTTTAGTTTAGTTTAGTTTTTGAGATGGAGTTTCACTCTTGTCATCCAGGCTGGAACAGTGGTGTGACCCCTGCTCACTGCAACCTCTGCCTTGCGGGTTCAGGTGATTCTCCTGCCTCAGCCTCCCAAGTAGCTGGCATTACAGACATATGCCACCATGTTTGGCTAATTTTTATATTTTTAGTTGAGACGGGGGTTCACCATGTTGGCCAGGCTGGTCTCGAACTCCTGACCTCAGGTGATCCACCTGCCTCGGCCTCCCAAAGTGTTGGAATTACAGGCGTGAGCCACCGTACCCGGCCTAATTTTTTATATTTTTTGTAGAGACGGGGTTTCACCATGTTGCCCAGACCGGCCTCTAATGCCTCGCCTCAAGCAATTCTCCTGCCTCAGCCTCCCAAAATGCTGGGATCACAGGGCTCAGCTACCACACCCAGCCTCTGCTGAGAACTCTTACTTAGGACTTCTTGAATGAGGAGTTATGTGCAAAGGACTTATGTGCTGAGTTCTTGAAAATCACAAATCTTTTTTTTTTTTTTTCAAATGTTGCTTCTCCAGTATTCTTCTTCTCCTGGATATTTACATTTTCATTATTTTGTATCTAGGTAATTTTCCAAGTTTTATTTCTAGGTAATTTCCTCAGATCTTTATTTATTGTTTCCCTCTTTGATTTATCTACTTTAATTTATTGTTTCCCTCTTTGATTTATGTACTTTACTATTTAATGCATCTTTTGATGGTTTTTTTCCCTTTAATTTTAATGCTTATATTTTCACTCTTAGCCAGTGCGCTCTGTTTTGGAAGAACAAACACCTTATTCTTTTGTGATGTTTGTCACTTCTTTCATATTCTTAATCACCTCAGTAGTAATTATATTTTATAATCTGTTTTATATGGTTCTGTTACGTGGACTCTTTCTTCTTGGGTTGTTAATTCTCAAGTATGTTGTACGTGCTGGTTCTTACGAGTTCTTTTAAGTGGGATTATTTTCTGGGGAAGGTTCTTATATGTTGTCATTTTGTGAAAGTATTCATCAAAATAGTTTGGTGTTTGCTTCAGCAAGGTGTCTGAAGAGGTTTTCCAAAGCAAGTTGAGTATTGTGTTGATTTGTCGGGATTCTGTAGCATGGAATCTCATGAGGATTTTCTCTCTTGTACTTATGCATAGAACAGGCATGTGGTTTCCATTTCTCTTAAGACATCACCTCGGTCCTCCAACCTTCCTCTTTTTTCTCCATTGCTGTTCCATAAACAGGCTTCCCTTTTGGTTCTATGAGCTGATAGAAATGGTTTTGTCCTATATTTACTGCTTTTCCAGAGTCCTGGTTTTACACAGGGGTTTTAGTTTCATTTTCTGTATTCTATAGGCTGATGGCCACTTTTCATCTACCCTTGTGGGCCTTAGAAACTCAGCTGTAGAGACTGTATCTGACCTAGCTTATAATTCCCCAAACTCCACAACATAAGCTCCTGACTTCAGATTCTGCTTTAGTTTCTTGCTTTGGGGGTTTTAATTTATTTTTTATTATTTATTTATTTATTTACTTTTTGAGACAGAGTTTTATTCTGTTGCCCAGGCTGGAGTATGATGGTGCAATCTCGGCTCACGGCAACTTCCACCTTCCAGGTTCAAGTGATTCTCCTGCCTCAGCCTTCTGAGTAGCTGAGATTACAGATGCACATCAACACACCCAGCTAATTTTTGTACTTTTAGTAGAGATGGGGTTTCGCTATGTTGGCCAGGCTGTTTTGAACTCCTGACCTCAGGTGGTCTGCCCGCCTCGGCCTCCCAAAGTGCTGGGATTATACATCTGAGCCACTGTGACTGGCCCTTTTTTTTTTTTTAAATCAGGTATATTTTAAATGCTGGGGTGTTGTGTTTTATCTCACAGTTCTGTGCATTCGTAACATTGGTAGGGGTTGAGGGAGAGTGTCCATGTTAGTTTAGTCTCTCATTTCCCAGAAATAATATTGTACTGACTGGTTGGTTGTATTTAGGAAGGGTGCTGATTTGGTATGTATTAATTTTCTATCATTTACTCTAATAATTCTGTAATTATTTTCAGGATTTTTTTATGTTGTTTGTCTTAGGTTTTCCAGAAATAGAATTGTGTCATCCAAAAAAACAGTGATGCTTTGCCTTTATAAATTAGCCTTGAAGTTTTTTATCTCATTTCTTTATTTTGTCAGTTCCGGTTAATTTCTCCAGTGGACATTCCTATATTGTTCCTTACTTTTATTTGAAATGGGTACTTTTGAGAATAATTTTTCAAATGCCCTAAAGCAGTTAATTTATCATGTATTACTTTTAAATATCTCAGTTTGCATATTCACTTTAGAAGTTATAGTGTAATTATTCTATACTAATGTCATCAGAATGTCATTTCAAGAGTAAATGACAAGAAGTAATACAAAAAATGAAATACAAAAGTGAAATATTCTTAATTTAGAATATTTAAAATATAAATTTTCATTCTTCTAGGTTGTTTCTTATGCTGATCTTCTATGTATTATTATATTTGCTTTGGTATTCTGTTGATTGAGTGTCAGTTAATATCAGGGTGTTCCAATAACCATTGGTAGTCCTTTCCCTGCTGCATGTGGAAAGATTGAAATTATATGAGAATATGTGTGAAACATGAAATTTCTAATGAAGAAGAAACTTCTATTATGGTTTGTCTGATGTACCTCATTATTAAAAGAAGACCTTTAGTTTTATTATATCAAATTGTTTCCTCAAACCCTTTTAGCATAAGATTCCTGTGGTTAAATATTAAATAATGTGCAATGGAAGATGCCATTTTAAATTAAGAATTCTTAACTTTCAATCACATTTTCTTAATTTGAGCAGAATCTGTTCATTTTAATTCAGCATCCTATTTTAAACTACTTGTTCCTGTAGTGTGATTCTATTCTTTCTTGCTGTTTATAATTTAGTACTGTATATAGGCACTTAAGAATGAGCATCTTGTTAGTATGGTCTTCATAATACTAAATACAGAATACCTCTCTCCAAGCAGATGTGTAGATATTTTACTCAGTTCTTTAACACACTTGTAAAATATACAGGTGACAAAAAGCTGTGCCTTTTGTGATTAGATTAGGTATTTTAGTAATTTAGTTTTTAATTTCCTATGCAATTTAAATATCCTATTATCCTTATGGGGGGGTGATACTTACTGTTGTACGTGTTTTATTTTGAATGCTCTTTCTTTTCTTTTTCTTGTTTTCCTCTCCCCACCACCCCGCCTTAAAGAGACAGGGTCTTGCTATGTTGCCCAGATTGGAGCACAGTGGCTGTTCATGGGCGCTGTATGGCTCACGTAGCCTCAAACCCTTGGGCTCAAGCGAATCTCCTGCCTCAGACCCCTCAGGTAGCTGGGACTACAGGCCCACACCACTGCACTCAGCTTACATTTTAAATGTATTTAAGTAACTCCAATCAGCCTCAGCTCAGAGGTGAACTCAAATTTTATTTCTGCAGCTTTATATTAAAATAACTTCACAAAATTTAGAATTCTTAAGAGAACTCTTGATACTCTATAGTGTAAATTCTACTGTACATGAATTTCTGTCTTAACTCACCTTAGATTGTTTTTATGGTCATCTCTTTCCATGTATTCAGCCTTAAAGAAAGATTCTACTTTTAGTCTCTCTTACATACCTACTTTGATGTCAGAATCTTTCCCTTCAGCCCATGCTACACATAGCTTCAGTAGTCACACTAAAGCTAGTAAAACATGTAATTGATTTCCTGTTTTTCTGAGTGTGCAAGACTTAGGAACTGGGCAACTATATAGCGTGTTGGCTGAGAGCACAGAGTTTGTAATTAAATCAACCTGAGTTTGAATCTTGATTCTTTTGTTGAATTACCTCTATTTGTCCTTACAGTAATTATTTTGATCTTTTAAGTTAGTTTCTCCTCTGTGAAATAAATATGCTATATCTACCTCACAGGGTGGTTGTGAGGATTAAGTAGACTGATGGATGTGGAACACTTCGATTAGTGCCTGGCTCAAGAATTGTAGTTCTTTTGTGTTACTTAATGTCATAATAGTAAACAAATTTACTCATCTTTGGTTACTTGGCCAGTTTTAGTTTGGAAAGTCTTAGAGACTAGCTTTAGGAAAAGCTGTCTAAAATGCATTTCATTTTAGACAAGTAGGAAGTTTTTATCAGTTGATAATAGTCTAATATAATTTTTGCTGTATGGATTAACCTTTAATTAAATGTACAATATAGAGTTAGAAACAGAGCTCTGGAATAGTTTTTAAAAAATAAAAGGTTTATATCAATATAGTAATTTGGCTTCATAGTTTTTTTTTAAGGAGTTTGGGGTTTAATTTTCTTTTACACACATTTGAGACATAACTTGAGAATTCCTCTCCTATTTTAATCTCAATGCAGTAGACATTGTGTTATAGTAGTAGGAGTACTAGATTGGGAATTCGTAGAGTTGAGTTTGAGTGTTGGCTTTGCTGTTGACTTTGCATGTATGTCCTGTGGTGTTTATAGCCCGACTTACCTCACCTACGTACTTTAGTTGCTCAGAAAACCAGAAATAATTATGTTGAGGCTCTTCAGAAAGTACAGAGGGCTATTCAGAGAAAAGAAAAGTATTACTTCAGTTCTCTGCTTATTTTTGTTCACCTACATGTTTTCAGAAAACGTGTTGGTATCTTATGAATTATTAGACATTGAAACTCATATCCCTGGTAATCATAATTTTGTGACTAGAGGCATTTTTTGGTAACCCTTTTCTTGTATTGTGAGGTGGCATATTACCTCAGTGTTGAAGGTTTTTAGGCATTCACCAAATAGCCAGAAAACAGTTCCTGGATAAGCTCTTTTTTTTTCAGGAAGAGTAACTGTTGCTCTAAATACCCTTTTCAATCTGCTCAGAACTGATCACTCCATTAAGCCTTTGATTAACTCTACCTGGTTTTAATTAATTTGCATTTCATCAGCATTTATGCATGTACTTGTAGTGCATTAGTGTATATTTGTTTTTTTTAAATTATTTTATGTCTTTTACATGTGACCTGGTCTTTTGGTCTTTTTTTTCTCAGCTAGCTTGGAATCTCCTGAAGGGTAAAGACAATTGTCCTTTCCCTTTCTCCAATGATAGAGGGTGCTCTGCACATAATATTTCTTATTGGTTGTGGTGGTTCCTCTAGAACATAATGGTGTCAATGGCCTAATTTTAAATAGTACGCATCTGTAGGAATTTTCAGGATATGCCTGTTTAGAGTTAATGACAAAAAGGCATCAGAACAACAGACTGCTTGATATTAAACACATGGCACTTAAGCTGCTATGTATTTCAACTTTTTTTTTTTTTTTTTTGCTTTTTCAAACAATTTTGTTAATTATATTTGGCTGAATGAAATCTAGTAGCTCTTCATAGATAATTTGAATTTTTAAAACTGTAATATGTTTGGAGAATGCGCTATTTGTATTGTTAATGATTCTTAATAAAAAAGGAATTATGCTTTTTATAAAAGCTTTTCTTTTATAAAAGGCTTAATTTTATAAAGAGCCCCAATTCGGTTACTTCCCACCCTTCCATTAATTTATTAAATTTTTGGTCATTCTTGCTATTAAAGTTTGTGATGTAAACCTTGATATGGAGGAGACTGTTCTTACAATAAATCTGCTAACATATTTGGGAATAACTACATTTGAAAAAAGAAACTTTACATTTGCTTTAGTCAGAGCTTTTTCTACAACAAAACAAGATAAAATTATTTCCTTCATCTTTGTGCACTTAAGATCCCAAAGATGATGTTTCTTCCAAATGAATGTTTGCATTTTATTTTCCAGACTTTTTCTCTAAAACCAATTATTGCTCCATTAAGAAACATTTTTACATCTTCTTCAGGAATGTCGTTGTCTGCTGGGTCTTCCCCTCTTCATTCCCCCAAGATTACTCCACATACTTCTCCTGCTCCCAGAAGAAGAAGTCACACTCCAAATCCAGCAAGTTACATGGTGCCTTCTAGTGCCTCTACATCTGTTAATAATCCTGTTTCTCAGACTCCATCTTCTGGTCAGGTGATCCAAAAGGAAACTGTTGGTGGAACGACTTACTTCTATACAGACACAACTCCAGCACCTTTGACTGGAATGGTATGTTTGCATTAAAGAGGACATTTTAGTACTCTCTTGTAACAGGTCCTTTTAGTAATGAGGTGGTCCACCCCCTCCTGCAGCTTTTTATTGTGATGCAAAAAAGTATTTCATTTTCTCACTTAGATGAGAAGTCTAGTCTCTTCTCAACTCTTCAAATTTATCTAGTTCTGCCTTACTAATAACTCTAGTTTTAGACTAATCTGGTTTAATCAGAAATTAGATTATATCCATGCTCTTACATTAGTACTCTATGGCATGTTTTGCTTATGGGTTTACCTTGTACTAGCTTGAGTTGATGCCTGTTGACATTTGTTTTTAGGTATAGATAGTTTAACCTCTAGTAAGAAGCTAGAAAAAGTAGATGGTATGTCCTCAGTAGTTACTGGAAGCAAATCAATGATAAACCCTTATTTCAGATGAGGTGGTTATTTAACAGCTAGATCTGTGGATGGTGGAGTGACACATAGTGATAAGGGGCCTGCAGTATGGCTCTTTGCTAAGGAGGTAGAAGAGTCAGACCAAAGAGAGCCATGATTATAGATGAGGAAAGAGTTACCAAAGGACTGGTGATGAAGTGAGAGAAGAATCATGAAACAGTTGGGAAGTGGTGGCCCCAGAGGAGACGTGAATATGAAGACCAAGAGAGGAAGAACATGGCCAGAAAGAAAGATTTCTTATCAGAGTCAATTAGTAATGTTCCAGGACAGGGAGAAGGGACAGGAGTCAAGGGGGCGAGAATGAATGGAGAAGGAGAGGGAAGGATTCCATGTTATGTAAATTGTACCTTTTTTAGCTTCATTACTTCGTCCGTATTCAAAAATTATTTTATTTACCCTAGAAAAATAAGTAGTAGATGAAGATCTCATGAGTGAGAAAGCCAGAGTCCACTAAAACAGGGGTCCCTAATCCTTGAACCATAGACCAGTGTTAGGAACCAGGCCTCACAGCAGGAGGTGAGCAGTGGGCAAGTAAGTGAAGTTTCATCTGTATTTACACCCACTCCCCATTGCTCTCATTACCATCTGAGCTCCTCCTTGTGTCAGATCAGCGGCGGCATTAGATTCCATAGGAACATGAACCCTGTTGTAAACTGTGCATGCCAAGGATCTAGGTTGTGTGCTCCTTATGAGAATCTAGTCCTTGATGATCTGTCACTGTTTCCCATCACGCCCAGATGGGACTGCCTAGTTGCAGGAAAACAAGCTCCCATTGATTCTATATTACGCTAAGTTGTATAATTATTTCATTATATGTTACAATGTGATAATAATAGAAATAAAGTGCACAATCAATGTAATGCATTTGAATCATGCCAAAAATATCCCTTCACCCCCACCCCCTTGTCCATGGAAAAATTGTCTTCTGCGAAATCAGTCCCTGGTGCCAAAAAGGTTGGGGATTACTACATTAAAATAACGGAAGCTGATCTAATCTATAGACATTTGACAGTCATAGATGATAGGCTTATATGAAACATTATTTGGATTTCAATATGCCATTTTGATCCTCAAAGTTAACTTATTTTGATTGAATTTAATATTTTACTAAGAGAATTTGAGTGAAAAGAAAGCATACTTCTTTTTTTTGTTTGCGCCACATTGTTTTTAGACTCGTGAATCTATGTACTTATGAAACTGTTTCTCCAATTGTAAAATAAGGATATTAATCTAACTATTCTATGAGAAATAGATGTGAAAACATTTATAGAAATAGTTGTAAGTCATGTAAACTGCTTTTTAAAAATAATAAAATAGCTAACAGTTTTGTGGGCTTTTTAAAAATCAGAAATCTTTCAAACATTATCACAGAACCACTTTCCAAACAGAAGATCAAAAAAATAGGTAGGTAGAGACTTCGCTTTGTTCTTTCAAATAAGGAATCCATGAGTGTTTTAGCCTTTTTCGTTTATTATGTTTTATAATTTACCTTTTAATTTTATTTGTAGAAAGAAATTTAGTTTAATGTATATGGAGGCTCTTTGGCACAAAATTACCTCCACCAATTTTATAGAGATTAAATTTACCTCCACCAGTTTTATAGAGATTAAATATGGCACGTTTTAATAATGTTTTTACCCCTCACACACTATATATATATTTATTATTATTGTTATTATTTATTATTTTTTTTTCTTGAGATGGATTCTCCCTCTTTCACCCAGACTGGAGGGCAGTGGTGCAATCTTTGCTCACAGCAACCTCCGCCTCCTGGGTTCAAGCATCCTCCCACCTCAGTCTCCCTAGTAGCTGGGACTACAGACGCACACCACCATGCCCGGCTAACTTTTGTATGTTTAATAGAGATGGAGTTTTACCCAGTTGGCCAGGCTGATCTCAAATTCTTGACCTCAAGTGATCCACCCACTTTGACCTCTGAAGTGTTGGGTTTATAGGCGTGAGCCACTGTGTCCAGCCTAAACTATGCTGTTATATAAGGAAACCAACACGAGAAAAAAGAGATATTACTCTTCCTGCAGACACAGGCTAAAGGAAACCTTACAAGTATCACAAAACTGCTTCCTAGTTGAGATCTAGATCAAAGCAATCATGTTGAGGCAGCACAAATCAGCTGAATTCCTTTTTAAAAGAGAAAACAGTTTCATTGTTTAAAATGAAAGAATGAAGAAATAGAAAAGATATTTAAAACTGAACTTTGATTTTGTATCATGGACCAGTGAAGGAGAGACAGAGAAAAGAGTGATAAAGAGAAGAAAGGGTGGTGGGATGAGTCCAGTTGGAAGAATGAAAGACAAGAAGCTGGAAGCTGATGTAGTAACTTTATTGTAGTTTGCTTGGAAGGTAAATGTATTATTGTATCCTTCTGTTCACTTAACCTGCTGACCTAGAATGGGTTTGAATAACACTTTGTTTAGTTTGGCCACAAAATGCCTGTGAAGGGGAGAATTCTTTGGGCAGTCAGGGCAATGTTCCTTTGTTACCTCCCAGTACCCCAACACCTTTAATTTCTCCTTCCTTGCTTCCAGTTGCTTTCAAAAAGTGGTGATGAACTGTTTGTATAGTTGCCGCTTAGTATCCAAGGGGGATTGATTCCAGGACTCCCACATATAGCAAAATTCCTGGGTGCTCAATTCCCTGATACAGAATGACATAGTATTTGTGTAGATCTTATACACATCCTCCTGTATACTTTAAATTATCTCTAGATTACTTATAATACCTAATGCAGTATAAGTGGTCTGCAAATAGTTGTTACACTGTATTTTTAATTTGTATTACTTCTTATTGTTGTGTTGTCATTTTTTTCCCCTGAATATTTCCTACCCATGGTTGGTCCAATCCTTGAATACAGAACCCAGGGATACAGAAGGCTGACTATGTGACATTTCTTCCAAAGAGCTACTTTTGTCTTCTCAGTGGAGCTTAAATTTTACTGTATCTGAATAAATGTTTTCTTTCTCATTAGGTTTTTTTTTTTTTTTTTTTTTTTTTTTGAGACAGAGTGTTGCTCTGTCACCCAGGCTGGAGTGCAGTGGCATGATCTCAGCTCGCTGCAGCCTCCACCTCCCAGTTTCAAGCGATTCTCCTGCCTCAGTCTCCTGAGTAGCTGGGATTACAGGCGCCTGCCACTAAGCGTGGCTAACTTTTTTTTTTTTTTTTTTTTTGAGATGGAGTCTCGCTCTGTCACCCAGGCTGGAATGCAGTAATGCAATCTCGACTCACTGCAAACGAGTTTGCAGTAGTGCAAACTCGCCTCTGGGTTCAAATGATTCTGCCTCAACCTCCTGAGTAGCTGGGACTACAGGTGCGTGCCACCACACTCGGCTAATTTTTTGTATTTTTAATAGAGACAGGGTTTCACCATGTTAGCCAGGATAATTTTTGTATTTTTAGTAGGGATGGAGTTTCACCATGTTGGCCAGGCTGGCTCATTAGATTTTTAATTGATTACTGAAATATTATTTTTATTTATTTATTTATTTATTTATTTATTTATTTATTTATTTGAGACGGAGTTTCGCCCTTGTTGCCCAGGCTGGAGTGCAATGGCGCGATCTCCACTCACTGCAACCTCCACCTCCCGGGTTCAAGCGATTCTCTTGCCTCAGCCTCCCAAGTAGCTGGGATTACAGGTTTGTGCCACCACACCTGGCTAATTTTGTATTTTTAGTAGAGACGGAGTTTCTCCATGTTGGTCAGGCTGGTCTCGAACTCCTGACCTCAGGTCATCCGCCCACCTCAGCCTCCCAAAGTGCTGGGATTACAAGTGTGAGCCACCATGCCAGCTGAAATATTATTTTTAATATGAAATTCTTTCAGAAAGTATTCTATAACAGCTATTCTCTGAGGTTTTTACTTCAATATTATTTACAGCTTTAAAATGTATTAAAATTTATTGCTATCATGTAAAGATTAAAATTTTATCAAAACACTGATAAAGCCTATCGATTATGAAAAATTAGTGAGGCTGGGCATGGTGGCTCACACCTGTAATCCCAGCACTTTGGGAGGCCGAGGCAGGTGGATCACCTGAGGTCAGGAGTTCAAGATCAGCCTGGCCAATGTGGTGAAACCTTGTCTCTACAAAAATAGAAAAATTAGCTGGGCATGATGGCGGGTGCCTGTAATCCCAGCTACTCGTGAGGCTGAGGCAGGAGAATCACTTGAACCCGGGAGGCGGAGGTTGTAGTGAGCCGAGATTGCGCCACTGCACTCCAGCCTGGGCGACAGAGCAAGACACTGTCTGAAAAAAAGAAAAAAAGAAAGAAAAATAGTGATTATATTTACCCCCTTCCTACCTTTTTAGGTGTTTCCAAACTATCATATTTATCCTCCGACTGCACCTCACGTTGCTTATATGCAACCGAAAGCAAATGCACCTTCCTTCTTCATGGCCGATGAACTCCGACAGGTATGCTTTCAGAATTCGTAGTAAGAATACTTAATGTCTCCTGTGCTTTAGTGAACAGGGGAAAGAACAGAGCTCTTTTCAAATCATATTATTTAATCAAATATGCTGTAGTAAAGCACATCGAATTTATAAGTTTTAATTGGTGTGTTTAAGGAAACCTGTCTTTTAAAAAAATTTCAAATAAATTTTGTGTTAGGATATAAAACGTAGAATAGCTATTTAAATGGTTCGCTCTTCTGTACTTCATTTTATTTCTATTGAAAAGGCTCTTTGAAGTATATAAATAATTTCAATGGTTTCTAACAGTATTCTTCTAATAGGTGTAGGTTAAAAATAAGTAGTTTGGCCCAGGAAATAACTTTTAAGAGAGCTCAATATTTTTTTAAAAGAATGTTTTACAAAAGTGTTTTGTTTAATTTTTGGTAAACAACTAGTTATTTGATATGTAGAATTTCACTTTACACTCAGATTCTCAGAAATATTTTTGTTTCATAGAAGTGAATTCTACCAGTATAGTGCTTTTTAAATTAATTATTACCAGCTTACTAGTAGACCTTGAATTTTCAGCCACAGTGTTAGTCATGTGTTTTGGGTAGCCCAGCTACCTGTGTGTAAGTGGCACAGCTACTTAAACTCAGTCTTAATTATGGGCAAGTCTAAGTCTATCTGGGCCTGGAGTTCAGACATTTTACCATGTTTAGAAATGTTGTTTCATGATTTTAATATTTAAAAAGTGCACATGCCAAAAATATTAATATTTAGGTTATGTAATTATAATAGGAAATCCAGGGTTCAGAATCTGTGTTTAAATAGAAATATACTTATTTCTGTTTCATAGGAGCTGATCAACAGACATTTAATAACAATGGCTCAAATTGATCAAGCAGATATGCCAGGTAAAATGCAAGTTGATCCTTCCTCTCTTTTAAAGGCTGTTATAATTCTTATGTGGTAGTACATGTTTTATGCATTACTAAGAAGAGTTCCAGGCTGGGCGTGGTGGCTTATACCTGTAATCCCAGCAGTTTGGGAGGCTGAGGCGGAAGGATTGCTTGAGCCCAGAAGTTTGAGACTAGCCTGAGCAAAATAGTGGGAACATGTCTCTACAAAACATAAATGAGCTAGGCGTGGTTGTGCACATTTGTAGTCCCAGCCACTCAGGAGAGACTGAGGCAGGAGGATCACTTGAGCCCTCAAGGTCAAGACTGCAGTGAGCTGGCTATAATCGCCCGACTGCACTCCAGCCTGGGTGACAGAGTGAGACCCTGTCTCAAAAAAAAAAGAAAGAAAGAACAGCCCCAAGATACTACTGATCATCTAGTTTATTTCTGTTAATTTTACGTATGTTCATAAAAAGTGTATATAGTTTTAGAATTCATGGTGATTTACTGTGCACTAGAATATTTTTATCTCCTGAAACTTAATAAAGCATGGGTTCTTAAGCAGGAGAGGATGGTAATTATTAGTACCATTTGTGAGACTACTGTGTGCCAGACAGTATACTAATTAAATACTTTACATGTCTTACTTTATGCCTCACAAACATCCTGTGACATATTATTTCCACTTTACATATGAGGAATACTGAAGTTGGCAGGTTAAGTAACTTACCTTTAGAACCAATGGCTGGTAAATAACTGACTGATTCCAGACTTAAACCAAAGTTTTTCAGACTGTACCACGATATTTCTTAAAGCATATTAAAATATCTTTCCTTAGCTTACTCTGTATAAATGAAATATGATATAATTTAGTAAAATTTCATAAATAATACAGTAGGAACACATTTGCCATAAAGATCATCTCAAAATGCCTGGTTGTAATCAGGAATTCAGCATAGTCTAGTGTGTGTTGTCTCTTGATTGCTAAAGAATTAAAAGAAATATGGCTGTTATTTCTTAAGATGGATCTTTCCAGGTAAGGTGGGAAGGAACTTACTTGTCATAACCTTTGAAATATTCATCTTGGAATTTTTCTTAACTGTTTAATATTGTATTTGAGGCTTTAGCCAGGTTTTGCAAAAGTTTAAAAAGAAAAAAAATGGAAGGCACAAAGACTGGAAAGGAGAAAATAGAACTGCCATCTATAAATCATGTGACTGCAGATTAGACATTATTTGAAATAACAAACTGTAGAAAATGGCTGGATATAAGATTAATACATCAGTTGCATTTCTGTAGGCCAGTACCCAGTTAACTTCAAAATATAATTAAAAGCAAATGCTGTTTAAAAATGCAATATCAGTATGTAGGAATAAATACAACAAAAGATAGGTAAGATTTCAGCAGGGGAGATTTATTCATTAAGAAGTATTAAATAATATAAAGTGAAATTCTGTAGATTAGTGGAGATTACTCATGATTAGGAAGACAGAACAAGTAAGATGTCAGTTTTTCTAAACTGACATATAGATCCAGTAGAATTCCAGTCAAAGCATAACTTCCAGACAAATCTTTTCATGAAGTATGATAAAATGTATCAAAGAATAAAGGGCCAAGACCATCCAAGGTGCTTTGAAGAGTATGGTTGTTATTTATGTTCATATGAAGAATTTGTTTGTGTATTAGGGAAGGAGAGGTTTGATTTGAGTCTACAGTAACTAAAACGTGATGATGACACAGGGTTAGACAGATTAATGGAACAGATTACAGAGAGCCCAGACACGTTCTGTGATAAAGGTGGCAAATCAGTGGGGAAAAGAAAGCATTGGAAAAATGGTTTTTGGTTTTTTAATTAAAAAAATAAACTTTGATTGAGGCAGCATCTTGCTCTGTCACCCAGGCTGGAGTACAGTGGTGTGATCGCAGCTCACTGCAACCTCTGACTCCTGGGCTTCAGCATTCCCCCACCTCAGCCTCCCAAGTAGCTGGGGCTACAGGTGTACACCACCACACTTGGCTAATTTTTGTATATTTTGTAGAGAGGGTCTCACCATGTTGCCCAGGCTGGTCTTGAACTTCTGGACGCAAGTGCTCTACCTGCCTCAGCCTCCTGAGAGTGCTGGGATTACAGGCATGAGCCACTGTGCTTGACCACAAAAAATGGTTTTCTATATTGACAAGATAAAATTGGGTGATTATCTCAAGCCACATTAAAAAGTCAACTTCAAATAAATTAAGAACTTATATGTCTAAAACAGAACTCTAAAACTCCTATTGTAAAATATAAATGAATGTATTTTATCTACTTTTAAAATACTTTAAAAAATAAAAACTAATTTTATCTGCATTTGCAGTGATGATAAAATATTTAAAATTTTTTTGTCACATTCTCTTTCGGCTATCCATGAGTACTTTACATCATTCATCAGTACGCACACAATTTTCAACTTAAGACATTTTCAAACAAACACCGCCCTATGTTTCTGACTATCCCTTCATGCTTAACATTTGTTTACATTATAGTTCAACAGTTTGACACTTGATCATATAGTTGTTGGCATCATGAATTACAGTGCAGGAACATATTCATCTACTTAATTTTTTTCTTCTGTAGGAAATATTTTTTTCCTTAGAAGAAATACTTCAAATATTTCTAAACTGATGTATATATAGATTCAGTATAATTCAGAAATACTTTTATAATTATTTCTACTTTTAAGCATAAAAAATGTACATAATTGATCAACTGATGCTCTTTTAAAAATATATAAAAAAGAAAACAGCTCCGGGCGCAGTGACTGACACCTGTAATCCCAGCACTTTGGGAGGCCAAGGTGAGTGGGTCACTTGAGGTCAGAAGTTTGAGACCAGCCTGGCGAACATGGTAAAACCCCATTTGTACTAAAAATACAAAAATTAGCCACGTGTGATGGCGCCCACCTGTAATTCCAGCTACTCAGGAGGCTGAGGCACAAGACTCGCTTGAATCCGGGAGGTGGAGGTTGCAGTGAGATTGTGCCACTGCGCTCCATCCTGAGTGACGGAGTGAGACTCTGTCTACAAAAAAAAGACAGACAGAAAAATGTAAAGTAGAAGTGATTTTAAAGTTTAGTACATAGAACCAAATTGCTTTCCAAGGGATATCAGTTAAACACCATTGATTTGTAAGTTGTAATAATTTACTAGCAACCTCATAGCAAACGAGTGCCTAATATCCTTGGGAATTGCTCTGTTCTTTGTATTTTCATAGTGTATTAGCTCTCAAAGTATGATTCCTTAACCAGAGGCCTCGTTTTCATTGACTTTTAGGAACTTGTTAGAATTGTAAGTTCTTGGATCCCACTTCAGATTGAACTCAGGGATTGGGGCCCAGCAAACTATGTTTTAACAAGGCTTTAGGTGATTGTGACAGGTGCTGACGTTTAAGAACCAGTGTCATTGCGAATTGTACTTCTTAAATGGGGACTTTACCTCTTACATGTTTTATATAAATCTGTGTTCTTTATTTTTCTCTAGGCCTCTTGAGGGTAAGAACGTATATTTCTTTAGTTTAGGTTCATTAGTACATAGTAGGTGCTCAGTATATTTTACTGATTTGAAATTAATCCTGTATTAAGTGCTCCTTAATAAATGAAATAGCTGGAAAGCAAAATTTATCATTTGACTTCCTTATGGACATAGTGTTCATTCAAATACAAACTAGGTAAATGCACAAAAGTAAAAGTTACAACTGTATTCACTTGTGTGTATTCTTCCATTATATTGCTTTTATTTTATTTATTTATTTATTTATTTATTTATTTATTTATTTATTTAAGAGATAAGGTCTTAAATGTTGCCCAGGCTGAATTCAGCTCCTGGGTTCAAGTGATTCTGCTGCCTCAGCCTCCCAAGTAGCTAGGACTGTAGTCACATGCCATGACACATGGCAGTATACTGCCTTTATTTAAGTAGAACATGCCACTTGATGACATTTTAATCATTCTACATTTGTTTTTCATTATGGCCCAAATGCCATGTAGAGATTATGATTATAGAATCAAAAAGTCCTGGGTTTGCATCCTACCTTTCTCTCTCAGCTATGCAATCCTTATTATCTTTATTTATGAAATAGGGAATTATACCTCATGGGATTGTTGTGAGAACTAAGAAATAATGAGCATAAAGTATTTGGCAGATGCACAGGAAGGATCATTTTGAGCCTGTCTTCTGGAATTAGTTTTCTTAATAGGGTTTCATCTGTGTTTCTTACCAGTCAGAGGTCAAAAATTATGAGTTGTTTTTGTTTGTAGGTTTTTTTTTTTAACAGACATAATACCATGTTTTAAAAATAGTGTTAAACATGTATATTATAAAACATTTGGCAAATACCAAATAATGTAAAGAAAAGAATAATAATTCTCCCTTTAAAAGGTTACCATTGTTGCCATCTGCTATATTTTCTTCTAGTTAGTTTACTATGGCTGTACTACATGTTGGGTTATCTTCCGTTCACTTAAAATATTGTGAGCATTCCGAAGTCATTCAAGACAGTTAACAAAGTGAAAAGTATAAGTTGGTGTTCAATTGGAAAACATGATTGTATTTGAATCATTAAAAAATACATGTCGTTTTGATTATAAACCTGATAACATGTTTGTTCTACAAAAATTTATCTCTAGGTGATAACTCAAATTGTTTATAAAAATTATTTCTGAGAAACAAATTTGTATTGTGCTATAAAAGGAAATGTTTTTGAATGCATGAACTTTAGTTGTTCTTTGGTTATTTGGTCATATTATAATGCCTATTTTTATTGATACTGAAGCTAGTTTGTCTTATGGAATTGTTATGTTTATTCTATAATACAAGAGCACATTGTGATATACAAGGCATTTATAGTAAATATGATTTCTTCTATATTTTTGAGAAAGATTTATGAATGTCTGTATTTTCAAGTCTTCTTATGAATTACTCTAGCAGTTCCTACAGAGGTTGACAGCTACCATAGCCTATTTCCTCTAGAACCACTGCCACCTCCCAACCGGATACAGAAATCAAGTAATTTTGGGTATATTACATCTTGCTACAAAGCTGTAAATAGCAAAGATGATCTACCATATTGCCTTCGGAGGATACATGGTAAGGAAGATCAGTTATCTTCTTTTATAATCATATCATTGGGGCTAAGATTATTCAAACCTTCTTGAATATATTATTTAACATATGAATGGAAATTTTTTATTTGGAAATTAGTACCTCATGAGCAATGTATAATATGGCATTTTCTTTCCATTTCTGATAGAATATGAAGGAGACGTCAATTAGAGTTTACTGTAGTAGAAAAATTGTCTTTCAGGTTTTCGTCTTGTTAACACAAAGTGCATGGTGTTGGTCGACATGTGGAAGAAAATTCAACACTCAAATATCGTAACTTTGCGCGAAGTATTCACCACTAAAGCATTTGCCGAGCCCTGTGAGTAACTTGTAATTTGTCTTTTTGCTAGTGAGCTTCATTATTTGAAGCCAGCTTTCAGTAATGAGTGTTTGTGTTTTATTTTAAGCTCTTGTGTTTGCATATGATTTCCATGCTGGAGGAGAAACTATGATGAGCAGACACTTTAATGACCCTAATGCTGATGCCTATTTCACCAAGAGAAAGTGGGGTAAGAAAAAGATACAGGCAAACTATATTTTGACTAATGCTTTTGCTCTGTGGAAGAGTAGTTTTCTACTTTAAAATATGTATCATTTTTCCCTGTAATCATTTAGTTTAAAGACTGTTGCATTTTGTATTAGTCCGTTCTCATGCTCCTGATAAAGACATACCTGAGACTGGGCAATATACAAAAGAAAAAGGTTTAATGAACTTACAGTTCTTTGTGACTGGGGAGGCCTCACAATCATGGCAGGAGGTGAAAGGCACATCTCACATGGCAGCAGACAAGAAAAGCAAATGAGAGCCAAGTAAAGGGGGTTTCCCCCTATAAAACCATCAGATCTCATGAGACCTATTCCCTACCACAAGAACAGTATCGGGGAAACTGCCCCCATGATTCAGTTATCTCCCACCAGGTCCCTTCCACAAAACCATGGGAATTCTGGGAGTTACAATGCAAGTTGAGATTTGGATGACACGGCCAAACCATATCACATTTCAAAAAGAAATATGTCAAAGAAATGGAGTTGATGGTCAAGAAGTTAGGATATAATGTATTTTGCATATTTACTAAGATAAGGTAGATTTTTGAAGACTCACATAGATATCAGATATTTAAATAACTGGGAATGTGTTAAAATTGTTTTTCTCTTTAAAATGTTTTTCTTTTAAAATTATAATGCTCTCTTAATAAAGGTGTCTTGGAAAATTCAATAGCTTAGTTAGGAACAGTCTTTATGGCTTCCCTACCTAAGTGCAACCGTTATGAATCTTCTAGTACATTTCTTTCCAGTCTTGCTTTGTTTTGTTTTCATCTCCTTTTGCATTGTTTTGTTTTTGTTTTAACATTTTATATCATATTACATCTTTTCTTTATTGTAAGTATTTTCCCTATAGTTTTTATATTCTCTCAATATAATTTAATGATTCCTACTATGACTATATTGTTCTTTAGATAATTATTTCCCTAAACAAATGCTTTAGTTTGAAGGTTGGATTCCATATTACTTAATCTAAGGTTTCAAAATAGAATTTTAAGTAACTTTTCCTTAAACATGGAATATTTTATTTTTTGCCCCTTTCTAATATATACTTAAAGAATTGTTTTATCATTGAGATTTTGCAAACAACCAGAATACTTGAAGTCTAACAAATGTGTGTTAAAGGGTAAATGATTTCAGAGAAAAATAAATCCATTTTGAGATGTTCTATTCATTAATTTATGTATTGGGGGAAGGTCTCAGTCTCTGGGGGCAAGAAAGAAGCATCACATTATGCTTTTTAATCTTTTTAAGATTTTCTTGACTTGAAAATTAAAGAGGAGGGGAGAAAGATTTGAGTCCATATTCTAGGATCTTTCAGATTGCAACTCTCTTTGAAGACTCTAGTTATAGACAAAAATAGATTACTTCTGTTTACTTGTTACTTCGCTTTTTGCATTCTGACAGTTGAAAAAAGAAAGTTGTGGTTACATGGCTGTTTCACATTTAACATAGAATGTGGTCATTTTTTTCCTTTTGCTATGTCATCTGTAGACACATGCATAATTTTCTGGAAGGGGATGTGGTACAACTTTTCTTATAGATGACTATAGTTGTTGCTCCAATTTATTTTGGTAGTAACACCTGTGAAATGACTGTTGGCTTTAATTTATAACTGTGTTTCTCAACTTAAGCAGTATTGACATTTTGAGCTGGATAATTATTTTTGTGGGGGCTGTCTTGTGCATTTCAGAATGTTTATAGTGGCCTCTTCTGACTGAAGGGCCTGTTTCTGCCTACTGAATGCCAGTAGCAATCCCCCTCTACCCCAATTGTAATGCCAGAAATATCTCCAGATGTTGCCAAATGCTGGAGTGGTTTCTTTTGAGACCCACTGTTTTATAGCATTCTTTTCCAGTAATTTTTTAATCGTAATTATTCTGTTTTTGGTGTTCACTGATTAATATACTAATGTTTACATTTTCATAGGAAGTAGTCCTTTTAATATTTTAAAGTATTGTTTGAGTAGTCGTAACTTCCCTAACCATACCATACATGCATAAAAGCCTACCATTTTCCTATACTATGTAATTTATTATCTTAGCACAAATGAAAAAAATAGCAAAGTATAAGGAATATGTTAATTTAGAAAATGGGAAGAATAGCATACCATATGGAGTTGATACAAGATTCAGAATGAGTCTATATCAGTAAAACAACTAGAACAGAGTCTGGCAGACAGTAAGCACTATATATATGTTTGCTGTAAAAACTCTGTTTCCTTATTACTACATTTATTAATAGTTTCATTTAAACGATTGATAGTCATTTTTGAGATTGGCTTGGCATTTGTTACCAGTGCCATTTTTTTGAGTCTTCTTACACATATTTCCAGAGTGTATTATCTTCTGTCCAAATTAAGAGATAATTATTTTTGAATTTTGTATATGCTGCTTACCGGAAATTTTATTTCAAGCCATAAGTACATATTTGCTTTTATTGTAAGTACATAATTAACCATTTAATTATGTTGCTTTTTATAACTGATTCACAAAAGGTTGTTTTACAACAATATGAATATAAGGTCGACAGGGCGTAGCGGCTCATGTCTGCAATCCCAGCACTTAGGGAGGCTGAGAAATATGGATCATTTGAGCCCAGGAGTTGGAGATCAGCCTGGGCAGCATAGCAAAACTGTCTCCACAAAGAAAAGAATATAAGGACATATTCCTTGGAATAATTACAAAATCTTGATTATATTTGTATGTCTCCTTTTCTACTGATTTACAATATATTAACAATGACCTAGAAAATATTATCAAAAACCACTTAATGAGTTAATAGAATACACCTTTGTGATAGAGGGGGCCGAGTGGTATAAGGAAAACGAACATTCACCATAAGTGATGGTAGAGACTTTTATTTTCATCAAGCCACACAATGAACAGCTCTCACATGCCTAAACAATAATACAGGGTAGGATTAGCCAGCCACATTTTAAGTGGAATAACCTCTACAGTTTCTGTTTTTATATTTATTTGGTTAACAATTAAATATAAAGTCTTACTTTAAACAATTTTTATTCAGTAATTATGTGGTTACAGAAAAGAGCATTTCAGTGAGAGCCCTGTTGCTGGTAACAATATAAAAGTCATAATCTCGGACAGGAACCTTTGGGCAATAGATTAAACTTAAATTACACAGATACATACACACACATATATAAATTGACATGTTGTGCCATGAGTGTACATGAATTATCTTTGCTAATTTTGGTTTTAATATTTTAGTCTTTTAGTTGATTACTTAAGATGTCATTTTTTGGATTTCTTTGCTGTATAGGTCAACATGATGGACCGTTGCCCAGGCAACATGCTGGATTATTGCCAGAATCTCTTATTTGGGCATATATTGTCCAACTAAGTTCTGCATTGCGTACCATTCATACAGCAGGTTTGGCATGTCGAGTTATGGATCCAACAAAGATTCTGATAACTGGCAAAACAAGGTACTAGCATTTTGAGTTTTGGTTTCTTTTATTGAGCATCTTACCTTTGACAACTTAGTAAACAAAACATGATTGTTTTAATTCTGCCTTTGCATATATTCCATCCAGAAGAACTTCTATGACTTTGAATTAATTTGTAAGCTTTTTAAAAAAAAAATGTTGAATTCTGAATAAAATGCCTGATTATTAACCAAAAATCTTGGGAAAGGTTAGGGAATATGTGGTTAGGGTTAGGGGAATATAAAGATAGTAACAGTACAACTTTTCTATGTAGCACCATGGTTCACAAATTCTAGCATGAATTAGAATCACCTGGAGGACTTATAAAACACAGCTTGCTGGGCCCTACCCCAAGAGTTTTTCATTCATAAGTCTGCACTGGGGCCTAAGAATTTGCATTTTTAACAAGTTTCTAGATGTTGCCGTTGCTGCTATTGAGTCACATGCTTTGAGAGCAACTGGTACAGTTATCAGTGTTGTCTTCACCTGAGTTTTGAGTTGCTGTAATTTTGAGATTGTCTTGGGCTGCACAGCATAGAGCTATAGATCTGGTACCAAGTTATTTAAGTTCATATCCTGGCTTTGATAGTTACTATTGATATGCCGTTGAACAAGTTACTTCTTCAAATTGTGTTTCGACAACCTTATTAGACAAGTGTACTACTAACTCCATTTTGCTTATTTATGAGGTACCCCTCAAAAAGTTATTGAGAGATTTGAATAAGTCATGTAAAATGCTTAGAACAGTGTCTGGTACATCTTTTGCAAGTGTTAGAAAGCTAACTAGTTCTCTTTTATGAATAACTAATAAACAGCTTGGAATGGTGAAAAGGACACTGACCTGTTAGTCAAGAGATGTGAGTTATAGTTCTGGCTTTGTCCGTTTCTGACTTTTACAGCTGTAGGTATATCACTTGATATCTCTGAGCCTTAATTTTCCCATTTCCAAAATGGTGGTTGGTGGAGGTGGTGTGGGGTAGGTTGGAAGTTAAACTCAATTCTGAGATCCTTCCTAATATTTTGGGAAATGTTACTTTTCCATGAGTATGCAATTTTAAAAAAACTTATTTTAATTATTTTCTTTAAATTATCTGGTCCTTAAAGGTTGCGAGTAAATTGTGTTGGAGTTTTTGATGTTTTAACATTTGATAACAGTCAAAATAATAATCCATTGGCATTGATGGCCCAGTACCAGGTGAGTAAGAATTAACATGGATATTTACTTGTTTTCCTTTATTAAATACAAATTTTGTTCATTTTAAAGTATTTCAGTGTTTTAAGCCTAGATTTTAATTTATTTTGGGGTAGTCTCTGTGCAGACTTTGAACATGTATCTCCCCTCCCCTTCCTCTCTTTTCTTGTCTTCCTTTCCTTTCCCCTCTTTCTTTCTTTCTCTCTCTTTTCCTTTCTTTTCTTTTGCTTCTGTCTTGCTGTGTCACCTGGGCTGGAGTGCAGTGGTGCAGTCAGCTCACTGCAGCTTTTGAACTGGACCCGAGCAATCCTCTCACCTCAGCCTCCCATGTAGCTGGAACCATAGATGTGCACTACTGTGCCTGGCTAAAATTTTTTTTATTTTTATTTTGTGCAGAGATGGAGGCTCACTATGTTGCCCAGGCTGGTATTTCTTAACCATTATGATGTATTTAGTGTAGAGCCCTTGTAGGCTGGAATAAAGGGAATTGATGACAATGTCAGAGACACTTTTTTTTTTTTCTTGTTAAGCGGAGTTTCACTCTTGTTACCCAGGCTGGAGTGCAATGGCACGATCTCGGCTCACCACATCCTCTGCCTCCCAGGTTCAAGCATTCTCCTGCCTTAGCCTCCTGAGTAGCTGGGATTACAGGCATGCGCCACCATGCTAATTCTGTATTTTTAGTATATAGATGGGATTTCTCCATGTTGGTGAGGCTGGTCTCGAACTCCCGACCTCAGGTGATCCGCCCACCTCAGCCTCCCAAAGTGCTGGGATTACAGGCACGAGCCACTGTGCCCGGCCTCATGACAATGTCAGACTCTTAACTGTTCAAAATGAAAATGTATTTATGTGATTTAGGAAACGTGTCCTAAGCATAGATAGATTAAAACAGACTCATCAAATGAATGGACTATATTAAATGACACCTTTCTTTTTCACTCCTTTAATTACACCTATTATTTTTACTTTTAGAACACTTGTCTGACTACCAGTCATAAAATTTTAGAAATGTTTTCAGAGGTTTGTTGTTGGATTGCCATTTTCTAAGTAATTTTTAAAATTTAGTCGGAACATATCACTCACTTCTTATACATTATTAGTATTTGATTATTGTCTGACTTCATTTTATTAGTGTTGATTTAGGCCTTGTGATGTTTCTTAGCTATTTTGCTGCTTCTTATTTCCTGATTTAAATGATAAAGTATTGAATAATAAGAACGTATTTCTTCAAGCATTAAGAACAGTTGCTTTAGGCCAGGTGCGGTGGCTCACACCTGTAATCCCAGCGTTTTTGGGAGGCTGAGGTGGGCAGATCACTTGAGCTCAGGAGCTCGAGACCAGCCTGGCCAACATGGTGAAACCCCGTCTCTATTAAAATACAAAAATTAGCCAGGTTTGTGGTGGCACACACCTGTAGTCCCACCTACTTGGGAGGCTAAGGCAGGAGAATCGCTTGAACCTCGGAGGCGGAGGTTGCAGTGAGCCAAGATCGTGCCACTGCACTCCCGCCTGGGTAGCACAGCGAGACTCCATCTCAGAGAAGGAATAGTTGCGTTTGCCTTGATTACTCCGCAGGTAACAAAACTAAAGTAAATAGGTTATTCAGTTTGTATTGGAATGCTTCACATTAGGATAGGCAGCTGTGATTTTAAGACAATTTTAGTTCTTTGTGTATAAGAAGTTTTTGAGTTTTTTGAACATTTATTAACTGACAAAGGTTTGCTCTAAGGCATAATTTCTTAATTACATGGAGAAACACCTTATTGCTCTTCTCTTTTCAACTTACTTTGTTTAAAGTTTTAGAAGAAGATTTTAATTCACTGATAGAATTTTAGAACAAAAAGGATAAAATGAGAAGTAGAGTCTAATCACTGTTTAGTATTTCAGTTCATGCATCAATCTCTTTTGCTGGTAAACCACAGACAGTGCAGTCCCAAAGACTTGCAGGCACTCATTGCATTCGGTTGTTTGCAGACATTTCACATCCTCCTTCCCCTCTGCTTGAGCCCATCTAACCTCAGCAGCAGCCAAGCTGTTCTGGTTGATAGCAACATCTAGTGGGCAATACAGGGAGGAAGGTGATTAGTTCTTTTTTTTTCCCCCAACAGCCGCATTGTGTTCTTCTGCCTGAGGGCATTTGCTGCCTCTTTCTTATCTGGAGATGTTGTTTCTTAGCTACTGTCATTCTTATCTTCTTATACTTAGTGCCTAACTAGTTGGCTCTGATTAATTTTTCTTTATGACCTTTATGCTTCCAAAGTGACAGATTATTGACTTTTAAAATATTAGAGATTATATACACTTGGATATACATCCAAGCAGATAATATTAAATTTTTGAAGGAAAATTACACATTTTTAGAGCAGTACCATCATCTTCTAATGTAAGTATTTAGAAACCCCATCTGCATTAAAAACAAAAACAAAACTGCACATGCTCCTCATTCTTTTCTCAATAGGGTTCCTTTTCAGGTGTGTTATGGGTTGTGTAGTTACCTTGAAAAACAAAACTTTTCATAAGAAAAAAATCTCTGAGTGCCAAACAACCAAGTCTATGTAAGCATTTAGGGCAACTTATTAATATTTGTAAGTCAGGATATGCCTTCATTCATAAAATCAGGCAACCTTCAATTAATTATCACCTCTTTATTTTTTTTCAACATTGAAGGATATATATCAGGCTTTCTTTTTTTGGGTATATATGTGTAGCTGATTTTTTAATACAGTTTATTATAGTAAGGTATAGGAAAGAATGAAAGATAGTTCCAAAGGGGGAGTGTGATTTTACAGAGTAGAGGATACATGAGGAGTGCATTGTTTCTTGTAGTATATTTTTCATAGTCTGTTTCAGACACGTGAATAGAGACTGACTTTGAGTAAAATGGACATAAGTAGAGCCATAGATAGAATCAGAAAAAGAAATCAAGAAGTCAAGAATCAGGAAGAAACTGAAAATCATTTGGGGGGCAAATCTCCTGAATTCAACAAATGGGGGGAAAACCAGATGGAGGTAAGAAGCAAAATAACAAATGGAAAATTATTTAGCTGAGAAATAAGGAAAGGAGAGTTACAGAGTTTTATGGTGTGAAACTCTCTTAATTAAGATTTTATTAACTCTTTTGTTTAAAAAAACCTCTAATTTAATCTGGACTGTGTCACACATGTACTTTATTTCTAAAAGCGGATGTTCTCACCTTGAGTCCGCTTTAGAGAGGTGGTGGGATGTACTGAAAATCAGATATTGTTATTTTTTAAAACCATCTGGTTCTTCAGCTCTCTTGGACCATTTTGGTTTTCTGTCTCATAATAGAGAATAATGGAATATTCTGGGAGGGAGGCTTAATACAGCATCAGTTCAGGGTGGAACAAACTGAAAATTCTGCTGCTCAAAGAGCTGGAAGACTGGGTGTTGATATCTGCTGCTCAAACATGTGATAAACAGCCACAGTCTTTGCTGTGCTTTGCTGGATACTTTGGATTGAATCGCCCATGGAAATTTATAGTTGGCATTTACATGCAATGATTTCTTTTGGCTGAGATTTCTATAATTTCATGAATATAACTTGGAATGTTTTACTTGATCTAAAGTGTGATTGAGAGGCGTTCTTTTTGGAGTTCATCACAGTGTCCTCCAGCGAACAGAAATGATGGCAACAGTAATAGTACTCCTTCCCATGCCAACTTCCCTCCTGCCATTCTTGTCTCCTGACTCTTCCACCAGTGAAGTTTACAAAGTTTTCTGGCGTGAATCTTTGGATCTTTTCTAATAGATTCGAAGTAGTTTCTCTACCTAATCAGTCTGTCTCCTTATCTCCTGTTCAGTGTCAGATTCACAAATGCTAGTTTTGGATAAATTTTTTAGTATGAACTTTTAAATGTTATTTTAGTAATGGAGTTTAATGTTAAAATTTACTCATTATTTGGGTAGGGTGTTGTTAAGGATAACCATATAATGCTAGAATTTCACTAATGATTGTCTTAAAGTTACAAATATTCCAACAAACCAGTGGTTCTCAATCCTGGCTGCATATCACGATCATTTGTGGAAGCTTAGAAAAATACCAATACCTAGATTTTGATCCCAGACTGATTATACCAAAATTGAGATGAGGGGATGGCTACTAGATGATTTTGGTTTTGTTTTTAAGCTCCCCAAGTGATGATAATGTACAGCTAGGCTTGAAAATTCCTTATAATAAACTAACGCTCAGTAAATGAACATGTGTCTAATAATTTAGATGAGTTCTCAGATTTTAAAGATCTGCAAATGTCTGTTGTAGAAATTGCTTCAGGTGGTTTCATGTTAATTCTGAAGTACTCCATTCTGTAAGGCATGTAGTTGTTGATAGCTTCCTACCAATCAGGGCCACTTGGGATGACCATACTGTTTCCTGGAGTTATAGGTGATAAAGGACTTAATTCAGACAGCTGTCTTTTGAAAATCCTTTTAGAAGGAAAGCCTCATAATGGTAAATCTTGAGTGGGAGAGGTTTTAGGAAAGCAGCTGGTGGTTCCAGAGCTTAAAGATCTGTTATAGTGTGAGTAAAAATAGTCTATTTGGAAACAAAGATAGATGGGATGTCATTCATTGAGGTTTGTAGCATTTTTGATGTTCTAGAGAATTTGCTCTAAAATCTGGTTAATGCTAATGTTTGTAACAGGATAACTTTTCTTCAGATAATCCTTCACATTCACACTATATTCTGGGGGTAACAGAAAATGAGAAAAGTGTGTGTCTTAAGTTACAGTGGTCGTAGCAAATCAAATGTATAGTAACCTTAAATTTGTTGTAATAGAGAAGAATATTAGCTCTATTTAAATAAAAAAAAGTTAGAAAAACTTTTAAAAATGGCAATTTGTAGTTGGCATGGGAATTGCTTAAAGTCTCTTAAAGCGTGGACCTAGAACTACCTTCATCAGAATTACCTGGGTGCTTTAGAAATGTTGAGCCGTTTTCTGGACCCATCTAGTGAGAATCTGGTGGAGAGGCTCAGAAGTCATCTTTTTAATAAGCTCCAGGTTATTCTGAGGAGCACCGCTGTTTGAGAACCCTGCCTGCAGCTTATTTATAATGATGCTTTTTCCATTTAGGCAGTGGTGTCAGTGTATGAAATGAGTACCTATGAAATGAAAATTAAAAGTTATGTTTATTCTTTCATGTCAGCAAGCAGATCTGATATCATTAGGAAAAGTTGTGTTGGCTTTGGCTTGCAACTCTTTGGCAGGAATTCAGCGAGAGAATTTACAGAAAGCCATGGAACTGGTGACAATCAACTATTCCTCTGACCTGAAGAATCTGATTTTGTAAGTTTTAATATATGATAAATTGTATAGAATGATTATTTGCGATAAGACAGAGCTTTTTTTGTTTTAAGTGATTGTTTTGGTTCCCACTATTTAAAATCAAACAAAACAGAAACTTTATTTCTTTATTTTTATTGCAAAATAAATATTTCTTAGATAAATTGATAAACCAGTGTGTTTAAATTAGTTACTGATGTTTTAAACATTTGGTCAAAGGGTACCCAGTAGAAGTTTGTTGGTATCCACTAGCTGCATGTGACCTTTTACATTGATATTAATTGAAATTTAAAGTTTACTTCTTCAGTTACACTAGTCACATTTCAAGAGCTCAGCAGCCACATGTAATTACTGGCTAACGTAATTGGGCAGCACAGACATAGAATATTTCCCTCATCTTGGGAGTTCTATTGGATAGTGCTGCTCTAGAGAGTGTGAAAGCCATCATGAATAAGCCTCAGGTGCAATCCAGTCATGTACCCTGGCCAAAACACCCATTCCGGAAAGCATTTGTGTGGAGACCCCCCAGGCTTATGCTCCAGTGTCTTAAGATTCCAGAGAATCCTTGAGTATGGAGTTGAGATTAATTTGGCTTAAGAGAAACCTGTTGTGGACTACTGTCACCACAGAAGGACTTCTCCCTGAGATATAGCTACTACTGAGAGATCCCAGAGGGTGGGCAACCACAACCTTGATTACAGTTATGAGCTGTGCTAGAGAAGAGGTGCTAATCAACAGTCTCTTTTAGCTTACAGCTGCCCCTTCTGATCTTTCTGTGTAGCCCTGGATGATCCAGTTTCTTTTTGGACCAGCCCTGGGGTATGAATTGGGGGATGGAGGGTGGGATTGCCCACCTGTTGTTTGTTACACTGGCATAAATGTCCTGCTTGTGACAGCACTAGAAGCCAGTGGTTGTCTGGATTGTATTCATAATCAAATTCAAATACGATGATTTATCTTTTCAATAAAAATACTTGTTTTATTTATGATCACAACAGTGATTCCTAGCCTTAGTTTGCAAATACCTAGGATGCCTCAAATAATTTCAGGTTATAATCTCTAAATTTTCCTTTTTAAAGAAGTGGGGATAGAGGACATAAAAATAATCAATTAGCCATATGTTAATAATTATTGAAACTGGGTGATGATACATGGAGATTCATTACATTACTCTTCTAGTATTATAAATGTTTGAAATTTTCTTTAATGAAAAAATGGATAAACAAAAAAGCCATACTTTAATAATAACCGCAAACTAAAATTGATGGAGTAATTAAACCATGTATCAGGCCCTTTCAAACTGCTTGATGGGAATTAATTTTTTTAATTCTCCCAATAACCCTATAAATTAGGTACCATTATTAGTCCCATTTTAGAGACACAAAACTGAGCCACAGAGATCAAATAACTTGCCAAAGTCACATAGCCTGTAGTAACATTAAATATGATTAGCAGGGTACAAATAGGTCCATAATTACAGATGAATTGCTAAGATGTAGTTTATTCACATGGGTGTAACTATTCATTTATCCAAAAAAAGAATGACTAGTATATGCCGAATACAGGATACTTTGAATGAGGTGAACAAAATTCCCATCTCCTGGAGCTTACACCCTAATGGGAATAAAGAGTAAATAAACATAAAAACCAGTGAGATATTTTCAGGTAGTGATAAGACCTATGAAGAAAATAAGAGAATTATAAGCAGAAGAGTGAAGGAGTAGGAGGCTGCTTTCATGAGAAAGGGCAAGAATGGCTTACCTATAGAATAAGCGGCAATAGATGATTGAGAATCTTTGTGTTCTAACAGGTAGCCCTTGAAATATGTAGTATTTTCTGCCACTGTTCTAATGATAGAAGAAATTTAACTGGTTACTCCTGCTGTGTGTTACTGCATTTCTCAGAAATGAGTGTGTCATGATACCTTGTAAATTAAGTTTTAGAGCAGAGGACAGCTTCTTAAAAAGTTAGGCTCATTCAATTTAGCAAAATTGAAAACCCAGTTTTAGTTTTGAAAATTAATCTTTGAAGAGCAACAGGAAAAGCTCCACACCCCTCACCCACCCCCTTTTGGTCCTCTCAAAAAAGTTTCTAAAAATCTTTTCTTTTTTGGCTGGGTGCGGTGGCTCATGCCTGTAGTCCCAGTGCTTTGGGAGGCCAAGGCAGGCAGATCATGAGGTCAAGAGATCGAGACCATCCTGGCCAACATGGTGAAACCCCGTCTCCACTAAAAATACAAAATTAGCTGGGCTTGGTGGCGCATGCCTGTGGTCCCAGCTACTCGGGAGGCTGAGGCAGGAGAATCGCTTAAACTTGGGAGGCGGATGTAGCAGTGAGCCGAGATCACGCTGCTGCATTCCAGCCTGGCAATAGAACAAGACTCTGTCACACACACACTCTCTCTCACACACAAAACTTTTCTTTTTCTTAATTTATTTTTGTTTTCTGTTTGTTTCCCTTTTTTTTGAGATGGAGTTTCGCTTTATTGCCCAGGCTGGAGTGCGTTGGTGCCATCTCGGCTCACTGCAACCTCTGCCTCCTGGGTTCAACTGATTCTCCTGCCTCAGCCTCCTGAGTAGCTGGGACTACAGGCGCCTGCCACTATGCCCAGCTAATTTTGTATTTTTAGTAGAGACAGGGTTTCGCTGTGTTGGCCAGGCTGGTCTTAAACTCCTGACCTCAAGTGATCTACCTGCCTTGGCCTCCCAAAGTGCTGGGATTACAAGTGTGAACCACTGCACCTGACCTGTAACACTCTTTTCATCTTGCACTTTTGTAAATAGTAATGGGTAAGTGAAACCCTACTTCACTTTTCTTTCTCATTTCCATAGTAGTGAAAATGTAGAGAAGAGACACGTTTACTGTTTCTCCATTGGCTCTTACAATTTTCCAGAGGAATGAAATGTAATATTTAAGCTTTAAGAATGAGCTTGACTTGCATGAATTAAAATGTTTTCAAAATTTTGTGTGCTAAGATGATGGCCGCTGAAACAGTTATGTGTTTGTGGGTTATCTTGTTTTTTAAATTGCGTGTTGGACATTCAAGTAATTCCTCTTTTATCTTGGGTAGGTATTTGTTGACTGACCAAAACAGGATGCGAAGTGTAAATGACATCATGCCCATGATTGGTGCTCGATTTTATACTCAATTGGATGCTGCTCAAATGAGAAATGATGTCATAGAGGAAGACCTTGCAAAGGTAAAGAGTATAACTTTTTTTTTTTTTTTTTTTTTTTGAGACAGAGTCTTGCTTTGTCACCCAGGCTGGAGTGCAGTGGTGCTATTTCGGCTCACTGCAACCTCACATCCCGGGTTCAAGTGATTCTCCTGCCTCAGCCTCCCAAGTAGCTGGGATTACAGGTGCACACCACCACACCCAGCTAATTTTTGTATTTTTTGTAGAGGCAGGGTTTCACCATGTTAACAAGGCTGGTCTCCAGCTCCTGAGCTCAAGTGATCCGCCCGCCTCAGCCTCCCAAAGTGCTGGGATTACAGGTGTGAGCCACCGCGCCTGGCCAGTAAAGAGTGTAATTAAAAGAATGTACACACAACTTGCATCTGTGTATATAAATATACACAAAATAATCTTTGTACTAAATATAATGCCTTATTTGCTAAGATTGCAGATATTTTTGTTGGCACTGAATGTGTAGTATTTTAATTTCTTATGTCCTCTGGACACTGTTCTTTTCATTCATGGCTTAGCTACAGTCATGTGACAAAAATCTTGGTTTTTCATGTAAGTTACTTTTCCAATTCCTATGGACAGTACCATAATCTTCTTGAGTACCATTATGAAATGCAATGGACATATTGTGTTTGTTTAAAAGTATAACCAAAAGGTGGGGGTGTTAGGATTTATCGTTTAAAGGTAATATTGGTACAGGTTACCAGTTTTTGTAAATTTTGGCTTTTATGTTCAGTTATCTGGAACATTAACATTTTTCTCTTTTTAAAATGTTTTATAGGAGGTTCAAAATGGAAGACTGTTTAGGCTCCTAGCAAAATTGGGAACAATCAATGAGAGGCCGGAGTAAGGATTTACAGTATTTTACAATATATTTTTAATCGAGAGCACTATTTTGCATAATAAGAATAAGTATGCCTGGTTTTATTTGGGAAGAGAGAAAAATTCTTACGTGAAGTGACCTTAAGATTGTGTTAGCTGTTAAGGTGCTATTTTTACAACAGCCTAGGTGTGGCTGTCCTTATGAATTTTACACACATGTATACTTACAGAAAATATGCTGCGTTAGAAATCTCTTGTGGTTTGCACGTGAGGGCACATTTTATGACTAATACTACCTCTACCCTATCTTCTTTTTGAGGAGGAAGTTTCATATCAGTTTACCCTGGTCAGTTTAAGTACTTGAGAAATCTCTAATTTTTGCATGCCTCTCACCTTCTATTAAAGTACACCGTTTTTTTTTTTTTGTTTTTTTGTTTTGTTTTGTTTTTTTGAGACAGAATCTCCCTCTGTCACCAGGCTGGAGTGCAATGGCACAATCTCGGCTGACTGCAACCTCCACCTCCCGGGTTCAAGCGATTCTCCTGCCTCAGCCTCCTGAGTAGCTGGGACTACAGGTGCACACCACCATACCCAGCTAAGTTTTGTATTTTTAGTAGAGGTGGGGTTTCACCATGTTGGCCAGGATGGTCTCGAACTCCTGACCTCGGGTGATCCACCCACCTTGGCCTCCCAAAGTGCTGGGATTACAGGCGTGAGTCCCACGCTTGGCCTAAAGTACACTTTTTTTAGCCATCATATCAGTGGCATTGGAAAGGCATTACCTTTTACACTATTTGTCACTTAGTTCCACCTCATTTGTAAGTTAATGTTAACCATATATACACAAGCAGAGCTGATGTTTGTACTACATAACTGTCAAAGACAGGTAGAATAGAATTTGCAATTATGACTGTAGTGTGAGTTACATTTCAGGAATGTTTGATTTGTTAATAGAGATAGGTGAGAGATAAATACTACTACTTGAGGGATTTTTTTTTAAACCATGAAATTGAAGTCCACTTGCTTTTCTTCAAAGTCAAAAGACTCATTTAATGTTTTCCCTAGTAATTTTTCTAAATGAAGAGAACATAATATATGTTAAACCATTTTTAATAAACTCTTTTGGCTGTTTCTTCTAGCATTTATCTCTTTACTTTAAAGTGTATGTTTATAGTCCTATTCTTGATTTTCCCCCCATCTATAATTCAGGTAATGACTCATCCTCTTCCCTACACACGTGCACATGTGTGCACACACACACACACATGCACACATGAGTTGAATTCTGTATTTAGTGTTACAAAACACCTTTCCATATGGTCAAAAATAGGTAATGTATCAGTTCCTTTTTTTCCCTCCCACCTAGAGAATTGGCTCTAGATCCTCCACCTTTCCTGTTCCTAAATGGGCTGGTTACACTTTAAGCCTGCACATGCTTACACTTTAGAACTGGAACTTCCCTTCACTATTATCTGGGAATTCTCATTATCTCTCTGTGTTGGATACGCTGGTTTCTTGCTTTTTTTCTTTGTTTATTTATTTATTTTTTTTGGACTTAGTGGAGCATGTCCTTGTAGCTTCCTGAAAAAGGTGAGTTTAGTCTTGCAAATTTGAAAATGGCATTATTCTACTTTCACACATTATTGATACTGTGAATGTATATAAAATTCTAGATTGTCCTCATGAATTGTTACCTTTTTTTTTTTTTTTTTTTTTTTTTTGAGAGGGAATCTCTCTGTATACCCCAGGCTGGAGTGCAATGGGGCGATCTCGGCTCTCTGCAACCTCCGCCTCCCTGCAACTTCCGCCTCCCAGGTTCAAGCGATTCTCCTGCCTCAGCTTCCTGTGTAGCTGGGATTACAGGCACACACCACCATGCCCAGCTAATTTTTGAATTTTTGGTAGAGATGGGGTTTCACCGTGTTGTCCAGGCTGGTCTCGAACTTCTGACCTCAGGTGATCCACCTGCCTCTGCCTCCCAAAGTGCTAGGATTACAGGCATGAGCCACCGCGCCCAGCCAGGAAATTATTTTTATTAATTAAATTTTTAAAATAGATTGTCTATGAATAAAGTAAAAAGTAGGAAAAGTTTGCAGTGAAAACTGTAGAAGTCTCTCTTTCATTCCTGACATCCCCAATATCTATTCCCAGTTGCCCCCATCCGTCTATATTTTTAGTTTCTTCTGTATTATTCCAGAGTTACAAATACAACTATATATTCTTATCCCCTCCCTCTTTAAATATATAAAAATTATAAACCATATACAGTATATTTTGTCATAACTGTGTATTTTAGAAATCTTTATATATGTTTAGTATATGCCAAGCACTATTCAAAATAGTTTACAAATATGCCCTAACTTATTCCTCATAACAACCCTGTGATGGAGTTACCATTGCTATTCCTATTTAACAGAGTAACTGCAGCATAGAGAGGTTAAACAGCTTGAACAAAGGTTGCATAATTAATAAGTATACGATCCAGGACTCTAGTCTAGACAGTATGGTTCCAGAGTGTGTGCTCCTATCCACTGTGCTGTGTGTCTCCTCACACTTTATGGCCTGGTAGTAGTATATCCTGTGGATATATTATAGTATATTTCCCCAGTTCCTTATGGATGGGCATTTGGGCTGTTTTCAGCCCTTTGCTAGGGTGGGCGATACTGTAGGGACTAACTTGTGCATAGTTAATCTTATATATATGTAAATATAGGCCAATTGTGATTGCTAGGTCAGTCGGTACATCACAATAATTTCATAGCTATTGGAGAATAGTTTACCTGTGTGTAATTCATGAGACTGCCTCACCAAAATACTTTTTTCAAACTCTTAGATTGTAGTCAACCTTGTAGGTGAGAAATTGAATTTAAATGCAGTTTTATGTTCTATTTACTCTTAACGAGCATGTTTGAGTATCTCTTTTGTGCTATTGATCCATTCTTATGTCCTGTTCAATTCGTATCCTTTGCCCATCTTTATTTTCAGTTGGATTGCTTGTCTTTCTTATTGATATATAAGAGCTAAAGAGATTCACTCTTTTTGTGATTTTTTGTTTTTTTTTGACTGCTCATTTCCCACCCTTGGAGACATCTGTGTATGTACTGTAATTGACCAAATTTATTTATTTATTTATTTATTTATTTATTTATTTATTTATTTATTGAGACGGAGTCTCGCTCTGTCGCCCAGGCTGGAGTGCAGTGGCCCAGTCTCAGCTCACTGCAAGCTCCGCCTCCTGGGTTTACGCCATTCTCCTGCCTCAGCCTCCGAGTAGCTGGGACTACAGATGCCCGCCACTACGCCTGGCTAATTTTTTGTATTTTTAGTAGAGACGGGGTTTCACTGCGTTAGCCAGGATGGTCTTGATCTCCTGACCTGGTGATCCACCCGCCTCGGACTCTGAAAGTGCTGGGATTACAGGCGTGAGCCACCGCGCCCGGCCTCCAAATTTATTTTATGCTTCTGGATTTTGAATCATAGTTAGAAAGCTTCTTTCTACTCGAAGATTACGAGGGAACTATTTCATGGTTTTTTCCAGAACATTTGTGGTTTCATTTCTTCATATTAAAAATGTTTTACGTAGTTAGAAATTGTATCGGGCGTAAGGTGTAAGTCCATCTCCCCTTGTCCCCAAGACTACATAGTAGTCCAAAAGCTATTTATTGAATAGTTGAACAATCTAGCTTTTCCCCACTGGTTTGAAGCCACACCTCTTCCATACTATTTTAATTCAGTCATGAAATTGAATTTTGAAATCTAGCAGTATTGTTTCCCATTTCCATTTATTGGGCACCACTTTGTTATTTTCCTAATACTATTTAATTTTCTGTACAGATTCTAGAATCAGCTGCTTTAGTTAAAAAAAAAAAAAAACCAATAAACCTGATGGTTTCTTAATAGGGAAGATAGCCTGTTTATCATGTTTAAACTCTGGGAACATTTGTGGTTTTAGATGTTGAGTCATCTTATCCAAGATCATGGTATGTCATTCTATTTGTTGACGTCTACTTTTGTATTCTTCAGTAGTATTTAAGTTGTTTTTTATATAGTTATAGCATACTGAGTGTGTGTTCTTAGGTATTTCATCTTGTTGCTATTATAAACGGGAAAATTTCCCCCATTGTGTCTTCTTGTTATTTGTGTATATGAGAATTCTTGATTTCTTTAAATTTTATGCTCTGGTACCTTCTGTTTGGGTCGTTTTCAGTAAATTCTCTTCGAGTTTCCCAGGTGTTTAATTACATCATCTGCAAATAATGATAGCTTCCTTCCCAGTTTCTGTACTTCTAATTTCTCTTGAGTGATTGTGTTAGTGGGTACTTTCAGTACATAGGTAAATAATAGTGATGATAGTTCAGAATTTGAAGCATTGTTCCTTTTAACTTCCAGGCAGATTCAAAGCCATTTTCTTTATAAATCTTTTCTTTCCTCCAAGCTTTTGGTGTGGTGTTTTCTTTTTTTGTTTTTTTTTTGTGACTGATGTTCAGAAATTCACAGTGATGTTCCTTGGTGTGGGTTTTGAGTCATAATGATGGATTAACAGGTGTGAACCCATTTAATCTTGGAAACTTAACGTCCTTCAGTCCTGGGACATGGTCTTCATTGTTTCTTTAATAACTTCTTTTCCTGAAATTCTCATCACTCAGATGTTAGACCTTTGCAATTGATTTTCAAATATTCTCTTCTATTTTATATCTCTAATTTTTTTTTGTCCTACTTTCTAGGCAGTTATCTCAATTATATTAAAGGGTTTTTTTCTAATTCTTTGAATTTTTAAATTTCTGCTATCATATTTTTATTTTCCAAGAACAATTCTGTTTTCTGAATATTTGTCTTGTACCATCTAATTCTTATTTCTCTGAGGCCGTCAATTAATAGATTTTTACTGGTGGTTGGTGTTTGTCTTAGTGTTAAGTTTTGTTCCGTTTTCCCTGCAGTATCTCATAGGAATCAAGAGTTTGCTTTATTTTGTTTTGTTTTGTTTCCTCCTCAAAAGATTTCTGATAATTAGCTGCCCATTCGTATTAAAAATAAGGTCCTAAAAAGCCAATGGGAAGCCTGTGAGAGGGCAGGGATTATAGAATGTTGAACCTTTCTGTATGATAAAGCAGTGTGATGTTGTTATACATGATTTTTGTTTGTGTTTGGTAGACTCTCAAGTATTGTCATTTGTCTTGGACAGGTCAGCATCCACTGAAAAGAATCTTCCAACCTCTACTGTCTGTGGTATAAGCCTGACAAGCCAGGTTTGGGAACCACACAGAGGGAAAGCATTTGTTCAATAGGGTGTCATCCAGCACTCCTCAGCTCTTCACCTTCTGGTTTGCTTGGCATCCCTGAGGCTCGAGCTTCTCTCATTCACCCTTTTTAGAAAGTAAAACCTCCAGATTTTTGCCAGACAGAGGTGGGGGTGGGGTTAAGAGATGGGTTATCTGTTTGCTGTTTATAGAACCTTCTCTCAATCCTCCTATTTTCATCCTCAGTCCAAACTTGCACTTTTAGTAGTCCTTTGTGGCTTCAGTTTCTGAGCCATGCCAGTGTGGGTGGCTTGCTTCCTGTGGGCACCCTCTTCCCACATCCCCTGTAGAATTAGGGTTCAGTTTTGTCAGGTCTACTAAGTCATCCCACTTACCTATCTGCCTCTGCCTTCCAGATGTTCATGATTATCTCTTCTTCACTGTTGTTGCTTTTTCTGATCCCTTTGTCCTTGTGTTTATTCCCGTTTTTTAGACATTTACTGTCAATTTGATGGGCTGTTGAAAGGTAGCAGAGGTAAATGGGTATTTAATCTTATTTTAATTGGAAGTCCTTGGAGTGACCTTTGCAAAACATATATATATGATTGTGCTAAAACTGTATGGTGAGCTTCTCCTCTGGTTCTTAGAATAAAGACCCAGTTTTAAAACATGACCTAAGCTGTGTAGTCTGATCCCTACCTACTTCTCATCCTGGTCTCGAATCTGCCTTTTACTTAATTTTCTGTCCTCATCCCCCATTCTTTGTTCTTGTCTTCACTCTGTCGCTTTCCTTGCCCTCACTCTATCTTCTTCTTTTTGTCTCTTTTCTCCCCCAACCCATTCAGACACATGACCTTTGTTAAGTTTCTTCAGTACTCCATGCAAATACCGATCTCTGACGAAGGAGCATCCCTCTTCTGGGAAGGGCAGCCACTACTTCCTCTGGAAAACCTTCCTTGCCCTGCTAGAAGAACTCATGTTTCTGTTTTTATGTCATACCCCTTTTAGCAGCATTATGTAAATACGCAGTTACAGCTTTCTTTGATTATTTGAGTAACGTCTGTTTCCTACTAGACTGTAAATTCCTAAGGTCACTGAAAACTCACAGTGGTCATCTGCTTCTTTACAGCTTGCTTTCACATGGAATGGTAGGAAACTGATATTTACTTCCTTTTTGTTTGCTAAACATTTTTCTGTTTTATACATATTGGTGAAGTAGAAGGTGTATCTGACCTCTCTCTATTTTGTAACCTACAGAGTGGGAGGAAGAAAAGAAGATTTAAGACATTTTTATCTTTTCCATTTTATCTAATAGTGGGGGCTGAAATAAAGAGGTCATATAAAATAGGAATGCGTAAGGGATCATTTCCCCCTGACAGTTGCTGACTGAAAACTGGAATTCATATACTTACTAGTTCAGTCAAACTGTTTTTTAAAAACACTGTACCAGACTCCCTCCCAATTTTTTACTTATTGGGAAAAAAATAAAATTAAACTAGTTTTGAGTCTAAAAAATAGACATAGGGCCACAGAGCATACAGCATGAGTTACTGAGGTAAAATGTTAATTTCCCCCAGGTTTCAGAAGGATCCAACTTGGTCAGAGACTGGAGACCGTTATCTGTTGAAACTCTTTAGGGATCATCTTTTTCATCAGGTGACAGAAGCAGGTGCTCCCTGGATTGACCTCAGTCATATCATTTCTTGTCTTAACAAGGTAATTTGTATTTAGATTTTTAAGATCATAATTCTGCCTATAATGTGTATAGAGTTGTATCTTCTACAAATACTAGGAGACATAAGAAATTAGGATGTACTCTTACAGTAGCCTGTAAGACATTTTATTAATAACACTTTTTACAATGGGAGGATTTTTTAAATATTGCATGAATAATTCTTTTGGGCGATGGAAGACAGAGTCTTGCTCTGTTGCTCAGGCTGGAGTGCAGTGGCATGATCTTAGCTCACTGCAACCTCTGCCTCCTGGGTTCAAGCGATTCTCCTGCCTGAGCCTCTCAAGTAGCTGGAATTACAGGCACCCATCACCACGCGCAGCTAATCTTTGTATTTTTAGTAGAGACAAGGTTTCACTATGTTGGCTACGCTGGTCACGAACTCCTGACTTCAAGTGATCTGCCTGCCTCAGCCTCCCAAAGTGGTAGGATTACAGGTGTGAGCCACTGCGCCTGGCCTTCATGAATCATTTTAGAATGTTTTATTGTGGATCTTTTTATTATGATAAAGTATTATAAAATGACTGCTTCCCTCCTTTATGCAATGTTTTGTTTACATGTGGTTTTGTTATGCCACATAAAACAATGAGTGGTAAAAACCAAAAAAATAAATTTATGTTTATTTTTTAAAAATTGAACCCCTTCTGAATCATTGTGAGTTACGTTGGGTGTTATCAAATTATTTATTATTAACTATGGGTATTATAATCAAGTAGTAAATAATAAAAGCGCAATACCAGTGACATTAGTTACTAGCAGGTTCAGCTGTTATAAATGGTGAATTTGATGATTAGATGAATTAAGTAGATTAAAAAAATAGATCATAAATTTATTTGAGAGGTGAGGTGAGCTTTTTTTTTTTTTTTTTTTGAGATAGGGTTTTGCTCTGTCACCCAGACTATAGTGCAGTGGCACTTATGGCTTACTGCACCCTTGACTCCCCAGGGCTGCAGTGATCCTCCCTCCTGCCTCAGTCTCCTGAATAGCTGGGACCACAGGCACATGCCACCACACCCAGCTAATTTTTGTCCTTTTGGTAGATACGGATTTCACCATGTAGACTGGTCCCAAACTCCTGAGATAAGCAATCCACCCACCCCCAAAATGCTGGGGTAATAGCCATGAGCCACCATGCCCAGCAGCATTATGTTTTAGAAAAGGTTGGGAAAGACAAAAATTACAGAGAAAAGAAAGAAGACATTTTCCTTATGAATTACTTGGCATTATGAAGTTTAGAACTGGTCTCCAAGAGTAAATGTTGTCTCTGTATAGATTTATGTATAAACCAGGAGCTGGCAAGCCGTGGCCTGCAGGCCAAATCCATTCTATGGGCCTACTTTTTTATAGCCTGAGAGCCTCGAATAGTTTTACATTTTTAAAGAGTTGTAAAATAAACAATAAGCCAAACCTAAAACATTTACTGTCTGACCCTTCATAAAAACATTTACTCACTCTTGTCTAAACTTTCCTAAATTATAAGTACTAGAGGAAAAAACATCTACTGTAGCACATGATTTAGAACTATTAATGTACAGTGTGGTAACCCTTCAGGGAAAATGTTATGGTTTGTTTTTAAGCACTACTTTGCCTTCTTTTAACTTCCTTAAAACTCTATAGGGAGTATTGTCAATAACCTACATTAAGACTGCACAAAACTGGCCAGGCGCGGTGGCCCATGCCTGTAATCCCAGCACTTTGGGAGGGTGAGGCACACGGATTGCCTGAGGTCGGGAGTTGGAGACCAGCCTGGCCAACGTGAAGAAACCCCATGTCTACTAAAAATACAAAATTAGCTGGGCATTGGTGGTGCACGCCTGTAATCCCAGCTACTTGGGAGGCTGAGGCAGGAGAATCGCTTGAATCCAGGAGGCAGAGGTTGCAGTGAGCCAAGATTGCACCATTGCACTCCAGCCTGGGCATTAAGACTGCACAAAACTATATGTATCATTGAACTAATTCAGTATGAGTTATATATTTATTTTCCCTTTATTTCTCTTAGGGGAAAAACCTTTTCTTGAGAGCAGTATGTAGAAAATAATTCTGTCAGATTTTAGAACATAGTATCAGAGCACCAGTAATTAAAAATACATAGAACCAGAACAAACACTGACAAGTAGATAATATGGAATAAGCCATGGACAGTTGCCTTAAGCAAAGATCATATAATGAAGGATAATATTCATTAAATTCATCAAAGACCATTCAATAATGAAATTATCAATAATGAAATTAGGATAATTGAAAATTTGAAGAAAATTATATTTCACATCATGAACTAGCTAGTAGTAAATAATACCCCAAATCTGAAGTCTGACAATATTCTAAGTTTGAAAAGAGTGTGATAAATTGGAAGGATGGCCAGATTGATTATACAAAATTAAGATTTTATATAAGCTTATTTTGGTAGAAGTAATGACAGAAATTATCTGGTAAATGATTTGGATGTTTGAGCCTTCAGTGAGTTGTAAACATATTTTAATTTTGTATCAATTAATGAAATAAAAAAGTACATTGAAAATAACAAAGTGAAAACCATAACAAGACCAGTGGACAGACAAAGGGTCAGTATTTATGCTTTATAAAGACCTCACTGGAATATTACTGTCAAATTCCATTAGGGTCGTGGGTAAAGATCATGTACTAGCATTTACACACAAGCAGAAATACCAAAGTAAATGTATGAAAAAAACTTTGATAATAGTAGTTAAAATCTAAATTTAAATAGCAAGGTGCTCATTTGCTGTGGGGTTGCTGGAAAAGTATTAAAAACTTATAAATTCATGGTGTCTGATATGCTTTGGAAAACAATTTGGTTCTATGTACTAAGCTATAAACCACTTCTACTTTATTTTTTTGTGTTTTAAAAAAAATTTTTAAAGACCAATTTCTTAATACTTTACATTTTTTTATTAATATTTATACTTCTAAGTATTTTTCCTAAGGAAAAAAATACTTACTACAGAAGAAAAAAATTAAGTAGATGAGTATGTTCTTTGCATTGTAATTCATGATGCCAAAAATGGAAGATACTGGGAGAAAAATTATTGAGCATCAACTGGGTAGACTATAATGCAAGCGAACATTAAGCTCCGCGAAGGGATAGTTAGAAACATAGGGCAGTGTTTGTGTGAACATGTCTGAGTCGAAAATTATGCGCATACTAGTGAATGATGTAAAGTACTTATGAATATCTGAAAGGGAATGTGACCAAAAAATTTAGATATTTTACTTATGTTTGCTGCAAATGTAGATAAATTCTTTTCTGCATGTTATGAATTCATATCGTGTGTATATATTGTTTCAGCTAGATGCTGGTGTGCCAGAAAAAATAAGCCTGATTTCCAGAGATGAGAAGAGTGTACTCGTGGTGACCTACAGTGACTTAAAGCGCTGCTTTGAAAATACTTTTCAAGAACTGATTGCAGCTGCGAATGGTCAGTTGTAGTATTTGCTAAAAAAGCACGCAGGACATGGCTAAGGAACTTAACCAATAGCAAATTGCACTACAGCTGAACTTTTCATCATCTCATTCACATTTGGGAAACGAACAGGAGATGAGCAAAGCTGCTTGCACTTCAGTCAGGTACACTGTTACTTGAAAGGAAGAATGTTTCACTTACCCAAGAGCTATGGCTGCCATTGGAGGCTATATCTGTGAAGAATTTATTTTAGATTTAGGAGCACCATCAGGTGAATGATGTTCCTGCTTTTGTTTTTTCCACTTGTATATGCACTAATTTTAATTTTTTAAAGACTTTTTCTGATCTTTGAAATTTTGCCACATTGTATACTTATTAAGGGAAACTGTTTGCAAGGACATTTTGGGGAAGCAATGCTGGGCAGCGTTTTTGCCATTGAGGGTTGCAGAATTTGCTCTTTTTGGGACGGGTTGCCCTGAATAACATTATGGACCAGGTAAATAATTTCATAGAAGTTCAGTATAGTACGTAATTCTCGTAAGAGTATTGTATGCAAGCTCTCTGTATGCCACCCACTGTTAGTTCAAATTGAGATTTTTGTTTTGTTTTGTTCGTTAAGAACAAACCAAGAAAATACCAGTGAATTGTTGGATATGAATTCCCCGTTAGTTGATTTAAATCCTTTCTGAATAAAGATCAGATAAACAGTAACTGAAGGAGCATGTATAGCTCTTTCCTTCAAATTCAACTAGAGCCTTTTTAAAAAGACATTTGCCTGCTAGTCAGATACATTTACATTTATGCAAATTTTTTAAATAGGAGAAAATTAAGAAAAATGTTAAAGGCCTAAAGTTCAGGAGTATATTACTTTAGGTTCTTTCCGGTTTGCTTTTTTTTTTTTCTTTTGTATGAAGTTCTGCTCTTTGAACCACAGCTTTATTATGGTCCTTTACACTGGAGACAGACACAGAGACACTGTTCAGAAGATGAACTAAACTCAGCAGTGGTCTGGTATCAAGAGCTTTCTGATGTTTTACGGCCTGAATTTGGAGGGATAACGATCTGCTGTGCCTTTGCAGTCACTGCTTAGCCCAAAGTAATAGTACTTTTGATAATAACTCACTCTGTGCGATATTCCTGAATAAGTCCATCTCAACAGTTTGGAATTTTCCTCCTCTTAACTTTCTTAATATTTGGACATGCAGTTGTCGCCAAACTTGGGTATTCATGGAATTTCTAGTAAATGAAATACCTATACTTTGATACTGAAGACTGCCAAATACATAGGAATTTTCTTTCTTAAAATCAGTAATGAAGACTCTATCTCCTTTCCCAGCACTGAATGTTTTACTAGCACTGGGTGCTCACCATGCAACGATGAAGAAAATGTGGAAACTCAAAAGGTCAGGACAGACTCACAAGCACTTGCAACTGATGTTACTGTCTTCAATTTTAATAATTACACATATTTGTATATTTCAGAGAAGTTTTTAGTATTTCTCTGTCCACTTTTTATAAGCTTTAAAATGATTTTCTCTGCCTTGAGATTTGCATCAAGAAAAAGCACCTCTCTTCATCTGAAAGCTTTGAAGACTAGAGACACGCTTTACACGTTTTAACAAGTATATTGAGTCCACGTTTGGTAGCATCAGTTGTTGAGTTAAAAGAAAATTACTGCATTTGATCTGGATGGATTTTAAAAGAACATAATGTTCAATATTAAAAGGATAATTAACATTTGCCACCGTAATGTTCTTTTTTATGTAAAAAGAACAAGAACTTGGAGACATTAACATGCAAAAGTCTTTTATCATTAGCTCATGTATTTGAGGAAGAGCAGCTGTCTTTTTATATGTTTTTTGACAAATCATATTGTAATTCTTTTGTACAAAAAAGAACTACTTGTATTCTAGAAGAAATATGAAATGCTTAATTTATAAGCGGGCTGGAGATTTTTTCCAATATTGTTTTCTTTGAAAATGAAAGGGGATCATCTATTTAGTTTTGGGGTCTGGGAACTTTTTGAAAATTTAATTTGTGGACCAATGTTTTGTGAAAGCTGAAGAGGGCAGGGGTTAAAATAGGGCTTGAATTTCTCATTCTGTATAGACCAGCAAACTTCCCTCTGCAAGGCAAGTTTACATCACAAATCCAAGAATGTTTGCATCCTAAACGCTAGTTTGCTTCAGCCCCTAGTTAACCTCAGGACTTGGTTTGCATATAAAAGGTAGACAGCTGATATGTTTTCATGAATAAATATTGTCAGCCAGAAAAGGTTGGTGTCAGGTAATGCATATTTTTTTAAGCTTTGTTTTATATTTATTTTTCATTTAGTTTTTATTGGGAATGGTTTTCAAAGAACTCACAGTTCTGCCTAGGTGTTTTTGGGGGAGCCCTGTTTTCCATAGTGTAATTCCATTTAAGAGGTTGTCTAAAAGTCTTTTTAATTCATAGAAAGATTTTAATATCCGAGAGTAGTCAAATTAAGGATATAAACTTTCCACACCTTCCTGTCGTGACAGATAAAAGCACAGAAAGGACAACCCTTGAAATCATGTAACATTGGTCATTTCCAGTTTTTGTACCTGTTTTAAATTCTGTTAGTGTATTTACTTCATTGTAAATATTTTTGAGGGTACCTTTGTATTTTGCTTTTGACCTTGGTTCTGTGATTTGGATGTCAGCAACTTCCCTAAAAAGCACCAATATGTTAAGTTCTAATGTCATGACCCAATTTGTGTTATTCATCTTTAATCCTGTTTTCAGTCTCTATGTGTACAGCAGTATTTTTAATAAAGAATTACAGAGATAACTTTGTCCTTTTCTTGCACTGTTCATATAACAAGATGATGTTTATCTTATGATTCGGTTTTAAAAGGTTGGTTATTTCCTCTGCATTTTGGAGGAATTTTTGTATTTGGATGAATTGGCAGCAAATTTATTCATTAATTTATCAAATAGTCCTTAAGTCTTACTTCCTGTGTCCTTGGATCTGTTCTAGGCACTAAGACAGATATGGGGACTTGGTGTTTACAGAATATATAGTTATACCCAGACATCTTAATATAATACATGACTAACAGTATAGTTTAGGAGAGCAGACTACTCATGAGAAAACATAGGGAATGATACATAGCCAGTCTTTGATTTAATACTTAATGTATCATATAGGTGAGAGGCATCCCTTCCCCCAGATTCTCCAGAATCATTATTTAGACTATAAGGACAGATAAAATATGGCAAAATGTTAACATTTGTTGAACCTAGGTAGTTAGTATTTAGTGTTGAGTTTTTTTTCTGTGCATTGAAATGAAAAGTTGAAAACAAAAAACAATATGGTAAGCACCCCCACCCCCACCCCCCAACTGCTGTTTCACTTCCGGAGGTTTCAGTTACCTGAAGTACAGTTAAGATATTTTGAGGGAGGGAGACCATATTCACTCAACTTCTATTTTAGTATATTGTTATAATTTTTCTCGTTATTTTTATTAATCTCTTACTATGCCTAACTTATAAATTAAACTCTATCATAAGTGTGTATGTACAGGAAAAAACATAGTGTATACATAGGGTTTGTACTATCCACTGTTTCAGGCATTCACGTGGGGTCTCGGACCATATCCTTCATGGATAAGGGGGAACTACTAGACAGATATGGTAAGGTGCTTGAGGTATAGGTGAAGGGTAATTAGAATAAAAAGGAGAGATTATTTCCAGCAGCATGACTTGGTTTTAGGAATTCAGAGGAGAGAAGAAGTGCAAGGAGGGCTTTTGTGTAGAGGATATTGAAAGAAATTGTGGATTCAGATGGAAATCAAATGACCACTGTAGGTCATGGGATAAAAGGTGGACTAGTCTCCTAGAATGGAGTGTTTGGAGGATCTTTTAGCTTTAAATTTCTTAGAAGGAAACATTAGGAATATTGTTTTGTTTTTTGAGACAAAGTCTAGCTTTGTCACCCAGGCTGGTATGATCTAGGCTCGGTGCAACCTCTGCCTTCCAGGTGCAAGCGATTCTCCTGCCTCAGTCTCCCGAGTAGTTGGGATTACAGGTGCCCACCACCATGCCTGGCTAATTTTTGTATTTTTAGTAGAGACAGGGTTTTACCATGTTGATGAGGCTGGTCTTGAACTCCTAACCTCAAGTGATCCACCCGACTCGGCCTCCCAAAGTGCTGGGATTACAGGTGTGAGTCACCACATCTAGCTTGCTCATTCTTTAGTTTATTGAATGCCTGTTATATGCCAGGCATTGTTCTAGGAACCAAGAGAAAAGCTGTGACCGCAACAGACAACAATTTTCTGCTGCTTAAGAGCTCCCATTCTAGCAGGGAGAAGACAGATACATGGTACATTAGCAGGTAATAATGGTTTTGAGAGGAAAGCAGAGTAAATGGTGTGAGTTGACAGATTTGGCAAATAAAAATACAGAACACCCAGATGAATCTGAATTTTGGATAAATGGATAACTTGTTTTAGCATGAGTATATATATCTCAAGTATTACATGGGACATACACTAAAAAATGGTATGTCCCAGTGTTGCATGGGACATATATATATACTAAAACATTCTCTGTTGTCTGTCTGCGATTCACATTTCCTTTGGCCATCCTGTGTTTCATCTTGCAACCCTAGATATGAGGAGTGTGGTTGGTGGGGGTACAGTTTCACGTGGGGTGGTGGTCTGGAAAGGAGGCCTCACAGTATGTGAGCAAGGACTTGAAGGAAATGGAGGAGTCTGCCATGTGTATATCTGGGGGTAAAGTATTCAGGTGAGGGAATGTGTCAGAGCCTTTGCAGAACAGCAAGGGAGCGACTGAGGTGAAGCGAATGTGGTAGAGCCAAGTCAAGTAGGAATGACGTCATAAAGGTCTGTAGGGAAGGGGTGTGTCCTGTGGACCATTTTAAGTTATTTTGGCTTTTACCCTCAGTAGAAGAGGAAGCTGCACCGGACAAGGTGGCTCACGCCTGTAACCCCAGCACTTTGGGAGGCCGAGGCAGGCAGATCACGAGGCCAGGAGATGGAGACCATCCTGGCTAACACGGTGAAACCCCGTCTCTATCAAAAATGCAAAAAAATTAGCCGGGCGCGGGGGCGGGCGCCTGTGGGCCCAGCTACTCGGGAGGCTGAGGCAGGAGAATGGCG
>NW_012106586.1:5112307-5141193 GCF_000951045.1 Mandrillus leucophaeus
AAAAAAAAAAAAAAAAAAAAAAAAAAAACCCAGATGGAGTAGGGTGGTAGCAGTAGAGGTGGTGCAGAGTGACTGGACTCCAAATATGTTTTAAATGTAGAGCCAACAGGGATGTCCTGATTCACTGGATATGGACAAAGAAGAGAGAAGTCAGGAATGACTCTAAGATTTTGGCTTGCTGGCCAGGCGCAGTGGCTCACACCTGTTAATCCCAGCATTTGGGAGGTCAAGGTGCACAGACCACCTGAGCCCAAAGTTTGAGTCAGGCCTGGGCAACATAGTGAGACCTCATCTCCACAAAAAGTAAAATTGACCAGGCGTGGTGTCATGCACCTGTAGTCCCAGGTACTCCCAGCTACTCAGGAGGCTGAGGTGGGAGGATTGGTTGAGCCAAGGAGGTCAAGGCTGCAGTGCACCAAGATCGTGCCACTGCACTCCGGCCTGAGTGACAAAGTAAGACCCTGTCTCAAAAAAAAAAATTTTTTTTTTTGGCTTGATGCTGACAGGATACAGGATTCTACTGAATTGGAAGAGACTGTTGTAACAAAGAGTCTACGGGACGGGAGGATGGAGAAACAGGAGAAGACAATTTGGGAGTTTGGTCTGAGGCCCATTAAGTTTGAGATGTTTAGTACACATTTGTTCTGGTTATTTGTTTTGTAACAACTCCACCGTTAATGGCATAAAACAAGCATTTTATTCCGTTCTGGGATTCTGTGCGTCAGGAATCTGGGCAAGACACAGCAGGGAGGCTTGTCTCTGCGCCATTGTGATTGGGCCTCGGCTGGGAAATTCCAATGGCTGGGGGCTGGAATGACTTGAAGGCTGGGCTCAGCTGGCTGCTGTCTATGGGAGCACCTTCAGTTGGCCTCCATGTGGCTTAGGTTTCTCCAAGTATGGCCACTGGGTCCCTCGCAGGAACTGTTGAAGAGTGAGCGTATCAAGACTCAGGAAATGCATCATCTTTTCTGACCTGGCCTCCAAGCCATGCAGTGTCCCTTCTTTCACATTCCGTTGATCACGAGTGAGTCCTAAAGCCAGCTCTGATTCTAGGCGAGGGGACATTGCCGAAGGTTGTGTGAGATGGGAGATATTCTTGCAGCTATGTTGAAAAATATAATAGAATATCTTTGAAAAATACAGTACAATATCTTTGAAAAATACACCAGTATTTGAAAAAAATACAGTCTGCCAGAGCATCCAGAAGAGATGTCAGGTTAGCACTTGTGTCTATATGAGTTTAGAGTGTTGCAGCAGGTAGGGAGAATCTGTTCTGTCAATGAAAGTCATCATATGGGTGTCACTGAAAGCCCTGAGATTGGTTGAGATCTGAAGGGAGTTTGTATAGACTGAGAAAAGAAAGCTTCAAGGGCGAGCCCTGGGGTAACTAGAGCAATGTTCAAAAGTCAGGGGAAAGAGGTAAAACCAGCAAAAGAGACAGAAGTAGCCAAAGAGATGGAAAGAAGAAAGTATCATGTCCTGGAACCAAACTGAAGTTGTTTTTGTGAATGAGTGTCAAGCTGTTGAAGTGTCAAATAAGAATGGGACTGAGAGTTGGCCGTTGGATTTATCAATGTGGAGTCACTGGTGACCTTAGCAAAAGCAGTTTCGGTAAGTGAGCGTGAAAGCTAGGTTTGAGTGGGTTTAAGAGGGAGTGGGAGGAGGGGAGTTGGAAACAAGTAATAATAACTAATAACCAACTCGCTCATGGGATTTTGCTGTAAAGGGAAATAGAGAAATTGGGTGGTCGCTAGAGGAGAAAGTACAGATGAAAATTTTGTGACATGGGAGAAATAACATGTATGTTCCAGTGGAAGAGGGGAAAATTGATGGTGGGAGGGGGTGGAGAATTGCTAAAGCAATAGCTTCAAGTCTGAGAGGAAGGGACACCAGTGTGTTTTGGGTTGTCCATCTAGAAGGGCTGCACAGTATAAGGGGACATAAGCTTGGAGGTGGGGAGACATGACAAGTGGGGTCTTAGGGTTCTTTAATCTTCCCATTGACGTAAAGGGTATACTAATAGTACCTATCATGTTAGATTGCCTTGAAAATAAGTGTATTCCGTTAAAGCACTCTAAATAGTTGCTGGCACATATTGGGCACTCAAATAATAGCAATGATAGCAATTACTAGCTATCACTGCTTCCCAAATACCAATCTGTGGAACAACATGTGTTCATTAGTTTATTCTAGTACAAATGAAAATGGGAAAAAGAAGGATAATAGAGGTATGTTTCAAATACAAATATATTTTGGTCTGAGATTAAGCCCTTCCACCTTTTCAAATGGGTTTTCTTCTATGAAAAGTTGTGGTACTAAATGGTAGGGGTTTTTTCTTCTTTTAGTAATATCGTATTGAATAATTGCATCCATACATTCATATATATACACACACATTCACAAGTAAGTGTGCAGCTCAGTGACTCATCATGAAGTGAGCATACCTGTGCACTGCCCCCCAGATCAGGAAATAGAACATTAGTAGCATCCGGTTGGATTTTGTTTTGTATTTTTTTCCCCCTCCCTTAAGTGTTCTTAGTTCGCAGAATAGAAGAATGGCCATCGCCGTGTTGGGATCAAGGATTTTTCTTTTATTTAATTTCCTGGGCTGTGAAACCCCAAAGTCTGGTAATATGTTTAACACTGAGGAGTCCAATGAACCTTACTAGGCCATACTTCTGCTGGAGGAAAAAATAAAAATAAATTCCCAAATGTACTATAAGTTTCCAGAGCCATGAGAACATTTCTAAACTGTGATGTGACATTGATTCCTCAAGCATTCTTCAAGTCATTTGCCTGAATGAGTGATTTTATTCTTATGTTATGAAACCCGTAATACTTTTTAAGGTTTCAGATTCTTGAAGACAAAATGCCTCTTGCCCTCTTGAGTTAACTAAAAGTTTACTGAGATTCGTCATTTATCCATTTTTATTGTCTTTGTCCCAAATAAAGTAGGCCTATTTTTTCCCCTTAAAATATCTTATATCTAGTTTCCTTATGACGTTATTAGGCAGGTAACACTATGACTGCTTTCTAAGACAAAGTGTTGGTCACTTATTCAATTGCTAGTACTTAGGACCTGAGCTGTTTTCCTAGGATGTAATCCACAAAACAAGACTGGAGAACGCTGACCTGGCATGTGTACTGACACATTCTTGTGTGTCAAGCTTTTGCCTGTTATTTTGTGTGGTTTCCTGCAGCATGAGCACACACCCGCTGTGATTATGCTAATGATTTATCAGCTGAAAATTAGTGTTTGGGGACAACTGCCTCTTTTTAATTGAGGGCACTTTTCTCTGCGGCTGGCACTCACACCCAGCATATGCTTTACTTGTTTCATGATCCTGTTGATGTTAGGGTTTAGTTTTCTGGGCAATCTGCCTCGTTTGATTTTGTGTTTTACTTGCTGTTTGCAGTGTTCGGATTGTTCAGCACAGCCATTCTCTAGGACCGATAGAAGCCTCTTTGCCTTCTCTTCAGCAGTGTTTGCTTTCTCTTTCTTGTGCTGTGTTTAGTAAAGAACACCAGTCCTCTACCCCCAGGGACACCCGTGACCCCTTTTTTACACTTACAAGCAAATCCGGGAGAAAATATGTACATTTTTGGAAGTTAATTTTATTATATGAAGATGGTATACAAAATACATTCATCATGACTAGAAATATAGGACCAAACCATGTCTGTCTTGTATCTGTAGCATATATTCTTGGTTTGTATAAAAGTAACTTTAAAATTCCAGTTTCCTTAAATAGTTATGCACAACACACACACACACACACATACACATATAGTTACACCACTGTTGGCCAAAGATGCACTCCTCCTTTAATCAATTTAAATGAGGCTAGCGAGTATCTGTTTGATGTTTGCGTTCTTATGGGCTAGGAAACAAGGCACAGGTCCCTAAAATTAACATCTAGGCGTCACTTCTTGGACTGACAAGACACAGACTCGTGTATGGTTTCAGCCCCATTCCACCCACACTGCTCCACATACATTATCTCAGAAACTCTGACAGGAAGTGCTTGTTCTTTGTTAGTGCCATTTTTGTCATAAATGGCAAATGATTGGAATATTATCAGTTAATTCATGTTTCAGTTTTCAGTGCTATTTTAATGAACAAGCACTTTGTAACTAGCTCATTATTACAAGCCTCCATTTTTCTTTCTACATTAAGACTCCAGATGGAACCATTCTTTGACTGACGGATGGACTCATGTATGCTACAAACCTGAGTTTGAAGAAGCCGAGTAACGGAATTCTAATGATTTTTCTTTGCTCTTGGAAAGGAGTATTTATTATGGTCTCTTAATGATTAAGAATTAGATTATTGAAATCAAGACATATGAATAGCTAAGGTTTTATTTGTTATCACTATTTGCTGGGCTGTTATCTGATTTGGAAAAAAAAAAAAGTAGAGAATTGACTGAGGTCTTTTTTCTGTGTTTAACCTCCTTCCAGTTACCTGATTTATAATATTGCCAGCTGTCACAGGTGCTTTTGTGTATACAAAGAAGAGGAAGAACAAAGATTTGTCCTCTCCTCTGGCTCTAGCCTGCTTTTGTTTGGATTTAGATCTTGGTGGAGAGACCTGTCCCGCTCCTCTCTTCTGGCTAGTGAGTCTTCCACAAAAGCCACTGCCAGGAGCCAGTGGGCTCGCTTGGGAATATGCTGATGGTGGTCCCATCTCTTCATTCAGAGAGCCTTTAAACAAGGATGTGGCACATAAGAATGGAAGCATACATTCTTCTGTTACTTAGAGCCCAGGTTCTAGAGTTAAGTTACATGGATAAAAGGAAGCATACTCTTCTCCCCAAGCAGCAGCAATCCACTGTTGCCTGTCCAGCTTCTGACTGGCTGCAGAAGGTGCAGGCATCCTAAATACATAGACCCTAACTTGCATAAATAGCGTCCAACAGAGCCAGCTTTAGTGATCCAAGGCTCACTTGATCTTTAGACCCTAAGAGTAGGCGTCCTTTGCTACCCTGTCTCCCTATTCCCATCATGCTCAGACCCCAGGCAAGGTTCAAAGCAGTTGAAAATGGGCTTTTCTTCTAATGATGGCTCATTAACTAATATCCTGAGTCCCAACTGGAGAAATATCTTGCATAAATTACGTATCACCTTTTTTCTCGAGGAGCTTAAAGTGCTTAATATGCGTCAGCTAATGCTCTTCCACATCCTTCCAGATTAGTGTGAGAGCGTGGAATCCCCATGAAATGAAAAGGAAACATGACTGGTTGCCTGTGCTTTGGGTCCCACCTGTGTTGGTGAATTGGTTTGGCTGGTATAGAGATGGGGTTTTCCCTTGACCTAATTGACCTTTTTCCTCCGTCAGCCCTAGTTTTGGTATGGAGAAAACCCTCCCCGAGACGGCATTTTCATTCTTCTCGGCTTGCTTTCACAATGAACTGTGCAAAACAGGATAATACCAAGAAATTGAGTTAAGTGTCTGGACTGTATATTAATACTCAAAATAGAATGTGACATTTTAAGTGTTAAGGCCATCATGCCATGGATACAACCTAAGTTTTCAGTGCATCTTACCAGAGGAGCCAAAAGTATGGGCTCAGAGTTGAGTGCCACCCTCAGTGCTGTAAATCAAAACATACCACGAATGGGAATGGACATAGAACCAGTTCCATAGGTAAAGTTCTAAAATTTGCTTTAGTTCCAAAAAAGGTATTTGTCCTTTTCTTGCCTCCCAGAATCCAGAAAATGTCCCCTCATCTCTGTCCCATCTGGTCCTGGCTGGGCCCTCAAATATAGAAGGGTGAGCTGGGAAGCCACTGAAATGGCATTGCTGAGCCCCGTCCCCCTCCCCACCCACATGGTGAGTCTCAAATTCTTTCTCATGCCTTCTCCCGGTTTCTCTTTTCTCCCTTGCTTTCTGCCTTTTTCCTTTTCCTCCTCACGTCTTAGGCCTGCTAAAGGACTCCTGAAATGTTGCTCCGGCCAGCCAGTGATCCTTGGGGCTAACGGGCTTGTTGCCCTGGGTTTTGGGCTGCGGGGCTGGCCTAGTGGGGTCCATGATGCATTGGGTGATCAGTGCGGCTCCTGAATCAAACTAGTCCTGTGTGCCCTGAGGTGGCGGAGGTTGGAGCAGGGCAGTCATCGGGCTTAGGAAGGATTTCTCTAACACTGAGTAACATGAGGATTTAGCAGTAGTGTTCTTCACTTGTCACTATTTCTCTATCTGGAGTTACATTCTTGTTAGTCAAAAAAAAAAAAAAAAAAGCACTATTAAAAAATCACAAAAAGCAGCTGGCTCCCATGGAAAGGTCAAGGTGTAAACTTACATATGCATAATACTGGCAAAAGCTAGTTTCCCGGGGGTATAAATACACATGTGCTTCTAGAAATAAGGCTTTGTGTCAAACTCTAGACGGGTGGGGTGGAGTACAGGACCACCGAGTTGTAGTCTGGGGGCGGGGAGCAGCACGCGATTTTCCTTTCCAGCTCAGCGTTGTCGTAGGTGAACCTGCGCTTGCCTTCGCTGATGTGCCCACAGCTGGAATGGCAGAAACTGGGCCTGCTGGCATCAGAAAGCCCCGACTCCTTACTTTTACTGGTGACTCTCAAGCTAAAGAAAGAAAGGAAAGAAATCAAATGTTCAGAATTGGTTTTTAGAAAACAAGACACTAAAATCCACTCTTTCTGAGTGGGTCATTTGTTCATACCTGTCCTAGAGTTCATGGTTTTCGAACCCCACCTCAACTGCTGTCAGATTTCCTCTGTTCTAAAGCTGCACATGGCCTCCCTCATAGCAGCTGGGTGTCATGGGGCAGAAAGACAGTGGCTGGGGGAGGGTGTGAGATGTCTGCTAAGATAACGCAAACCCATAATCCGGGTGGAAAGTAACTCCAAGACCTGGGTGCAGCCCTCTCCTATTCTCGGGTCAAACAGCTTCTGTGGTAGGCTGAGAAATGCCTCCTGCCCTCCAAAATATTCACATTTTTCATATTTTATCTCCCTTCTAGCCTCCAGAACTGCAAGAGAATAAATTTCTCTTGTAAGTTGCCAAGTTAGTGCCAATTTGTTACAACAGTCTCAGAAAACAATAGAGCTTCACACACACAGGTGAGCGCCCCTCTCCCTATCGTGCCTGTGTTCTAGAAGAGGAAACACTTTTAGTTATGGTGCTACTTGTCACCAGCAAGGCTCAAGGGTGGAGAAACTTGCTTCTGGGTCCTCTACGTTATACCCAGACTAGGACAGACACCTGAGGAGGAAGGGCTGCTCTTGCCCTTTAATATTCGTTTGAATTTTTTATTTTCAAGGGATCTGGGATGAGGAAGGGAACCCGTGAAGCATGTTTTAGACTGGTCTGGACTAACATGTCCATGTTCTATATTTTCAGTCTCAGAGTAGAGGATACAATTTATGGTTTATGTTTTTCTTTAACAAATATCTAGATAAAATTAGTCACCACCCATTTTCTGAGGTGTTCCAAAGTAGGAAACAAAACAGCATGTATCCTACATTCCCCTTTGATCCATTCATTCCTCACTGGTGCCTCTGATGGGCTGTAACTCAATTCTAATACCATTGTGCTCATGTGAAAAGGAAACACACACACAGATGTTTGCCTGGAAATGCCCCTGTCTTTCCCATTTACTTGTGGTCGATGAACTGTGCTAACTACATCACTTGGAGGCACTTGTTGCCATTCTTTGATTTAGATCAGGGTTCAAAAACTATAACCCATATCTGCCCACCTGGCTGGTGTTTTTTTTTTTAATGAGAGCTTTTTGGAGATATAATTTACATACTGCATAATTCACCTATTTAAAGTGTGTAAGCCAATGGTTTTTTGTATCGACACAAGTTGTGCAAACATCACCATAATCAACTTGAGAGCTGCCACCACCCCCCAAAACTCATACCCATTAGCAGTCTTTGCTCCTCACACCCTCCAGCTCCAGCCCAAGGAAACTACTGGTCTACTTTCTGCCTCCAGATTTACCAATTCTGGGCATTTCATATAGAAGGACTCATACAATATGAGATATTTTATGACTGCTTTTACTGAGCGTAATATTTTCAAGGTTCATCCAGGTTGTAACATGCATGCATACTGCATACTTTTTATTGACAATTTATATTGTGTGGATATACCATATTTTATTCATTTAGTCATCAACTGATGGATATTTTGGTTGTTTCTACTTTTGGCGATTATGAGTAATGCTGCTATGAACATCTGTATGCAAGTTTTGCTGTGGATATCAGTTTTCATTTCTCTTGAGTATATGCCTAGGAGTTGAATTGCTGAGTCTCGGGGTAACTGTTTAACCTTTTAGGGCAACAGCTAAACTGTTTTCCAAAGTGATTGTGCCATTTAACATTTCCACCAGCAGTGTAGGAGGGTTCCAATTTCTCCATATCCTCGCCACACTGACTTCATCTAGCTATCCTCATGGGTGTGAAGTGGTATCTCATGGTAATCTCTTTCCCTTTTTTTATCCCTCTGTCACCCAGGCTAGAGTGTAGTGCTGCAATTGTGGCTCGCTGCAGCCTCAATCTCCCAAGCTCAAGTGATCCTCCCACCTCAGCCTCCCAAGTAGCTGGGACTAAAGGCACATGCCAGCACGCCCAGCTAATTTCTGAAATTTTAGTAGAGACAGGGTTTTGCCATGTTGCTCCTGGACTCAAGTGATCCACCCACCTCGGCCTCCCAAAGTGTTGAGACTACTGCATGAGCCACCACGACCAGCCCCTCATGGTAGTCTTGATTTGTATTTCCCTAATGACTGATGATGTTGAGCATCTTTTCATGTACTCGCTGGCCATGCTCACCTGTTTCTATAAATACAGTGTGTGGGAACAGAGCCGTGTCTTCTTGATGATGTACTGTCTACGGCTGCTTTTTATACTATAATGCACGCTTGCCCAACTTGTGGCCCGCGGGCTGCATGCAGCCCAGGATGGCTTTGAATGCGGCCCAACACAAACTCGTAAACTTTCTTAAAACATTATGAGATTTGTTTGCAACTTTTTTAGCTTATCGGTTATTATTAGTGTCAGTGTATTTTATGTGTAACCCAAGATAATTCTTCCATTGTGGCCCAGGGAAGCCAAAAGATTGGACACCCCTGCTAATGGCAGTAGGGAACATGTGCTATCTAGCCCTTTAAAAAAATGGCTGCCCACCCCGGATTCAGGTGAAAGAGGAGCAGGTTCTGCCTTCGGGTGAGACAGGGAACAGGCATTTGAACGAGGAAAGGAAGGAACATCCGACAGGCGCAGCTTTTCCCAGTCCAACACCGTTGCGAGGTAGCGACTCGCACAGAGAAGCTGCAGCGGCATTTGGTGGTGCATAAGACTCCTGACAGTGGTGGCCACGGCGTGGAGGGAGGAGCTGGTGGACTGGTCAAGCCAGGGCTTCGTGGAGAAATTGTCAAGTGAGAAAAGGGTGCCAGGATGAAGTGGGAAAGTCATTCATCTGTAGGGGCTGAGTTCTCAGGCTGCAGGTCTTAGCCCTGGAAAACAGTACTGGGACTCCTCATGTATCAGCCCTGCCGGCATAGGGAGTAACAGCGGGGGCGTCCTCTCCCACCGCCGGGAGCGTGTCTCCCTCTGCGCCATGCACAGGTGGGCACATCAGGCTTCTTTCCCTGAGGCACTGTGCTTCCCACGTCTGGAATGCCTGTCTGCAAGATTTTCTGCACGTTTTCCCCAGAGCTTGGTGCTCATATGTCCCATTTGATGTTCCCCTTTTTTTGCCCTCTGGGGGGAAATGTTTTTCTGCAACGCCTGAACACTATAGTGCAGGAGGGCAAGTAGTCCTCAAACATCCCTCATTACACCACCTATCCCCAGCATCTCCCCTCGTACCCTCCATCGACTGATCACAGAAAAGATACCCGATGCTTACTCAATCTTGAGCGAGGCCTTGGGTTTGCTGTCAGTCCAGGTGAAGCGCTTCAGCATGGGAGAGGCCAACAGAGTGCTGCTGTCCCCCTGGTAGTCCTACGGGGAGAAGGAGAAAGGTGATAGTTTTGCCTGGCCCAGCGGGAGTCCATGCTGAGCCTGAGGGATGATCCTGGGATGCATCTGTTGATCCAGGCTCTGCCTCACCCTCCACAATCCCCGCCTATTGAGACAAAGCATTTTCTCTAAGTTGGTCACTACAAACTTGACCCGCTGCAAATCATGTCTGATCCCCAGTGACTTTGAGGCCCTTCCTGAACACGAAGTAAATACATTTAAGCAAAAGGGAAAATGGCAAGTAACAGGTTAACATTTTCCACAGTAAACTATGATGCAACTTATCGCATAAAGATACTAAAACTAATTTGGCAGATCGCGATTGACTATGAGTATGCCATAGTAGCGGTGGCCACCATAGACACGAATTCTAAGAAATCCTAAAGACATGGTTTGATTTTTTTTCTTAAACTTGATGGAATTCTCAGCCCCCACCCCCCACCCCTTGGTTATAGTCTCCAGCAATTAGATTTCCTTGTTGGTTTCTCTTTGGCACTGAGTTGCCTGCAGACTCTTCACTACTTTGTTAATACGGCATGTTCCAGTAAGCGGATCCCACACTTTGTTCCTGCCACCCTTTAAGACTCTTACGGGGCAGTGTCCTTAATTATGAGTAAACACCTAAGCAAACAAAGAAGCTGTCATCATTCACCACTGATTTAGGGTTGGAGGGTGAAGGTTGAGAATTCTTTCACGTTTTGCTCAGTATTTTTCCCTCGGCCTTGAAAACAATGTACCAAGCAGCCAAACAATATATCCATATACTTTACTTTTATATTCTTCAGCTTATTTTTGATGCTTAAAATATTTAAAATAATCTTTCCCTTTATCTGGTGTGTCCGATAAGGTTGTGGTGTTTCTTTTTTTTTAAGGATGACTGTGCCTGCCTCAAGGCCACACTGATTGTAGTGATCACCTTCACACTGTTGTTGGCCTTGCAGGCCCTTTATGGGACATAGTCATTGCCAGACTTCTTTTTTTTTTAAGAGAGAGTCTCGCTCTGTTGCCCAGCCTGGAGTGCGGTGGCATGATCTCGGCTCACTGCAAGCTCCGCCTCCCAGGTTCACGCCATTCTCCTGCCTAAGCCTCCCTAGTAGCTGGGACTATAGGCACCCGCCACCACGTCCAGCTAATTTTTTTGTGTTTTTAGTAGAGACTGGGTTTCACCGTGTTGGCCAGGATGGTCTCGATCTCCTGACCTCGTGATCCACCTGCCTCGGCCTCCCAAAGTGCTGGTATTACAGGCATGAGCCAGCGCGCCCGGCCTCACCAGCACTTCTTAAACGTTAATGTGTCCAGGAATCCCCTAGGGATCTTGCCAAGGCGCACCTGACTCAGTGGGTGTGGGTGGGTGCTGAGAGTTGGCATTTCTAGCCGGCTCCTAGGTTGTAGGAACCTGCCTATCTGGAGATCACACTTTGAGTCCCAGAGGCTGCAACATCAGAACTGCAGTATCGCTCCTGCCCATCCTCCTCTCCTCCCCTTAGCCCCTCAACCCCACATCACTGGGCTTTAGAGAGAAGAGCTGGTGAGGCCTCTTGTTTGCCAGGCTATACTGGTTGGCTTCTCCCAGTGTGGCTGGGTAGGAACACGGCCGTTCAACCTGCAGAGCCTCAGGAGAAAGGAGCATAAGGCTTGGGTGGACCCCTCCCCGCCTCAAGGCTGCTTGCAGGAGGCTCTCCCTTACATCACAAAGGCCACCACCCACACAGCTGGGAGTTCCTCTGTTACTCTGAAAGCAAAGCTGCATCGCTGACAGCTAAGCAGCTTAGAAATACACAAAGGAGTTTCCTAAGGGTCTAAATTCCTACCACGCAGGGACTTGGGTCCTGGAGTGAGTTCATGGAACTCTGCTTTCAAATTAGCTCTGCACAGCTAGGTCTAGTTGTCAGTCCTCCCAACACTGTCATTTCAGCCACTCCTGAATCCAGCTGCTCGCTGACCAAGAGCTACCACACTACTGGCATTGGTGTCTGGAAGGGATCTGAAGAAGGGGTCTGCCAGCGTGCACTGGGTACCTTAACTTCATGACTTACATCAAACATGGAGGTGGCATTTGGTAAAAGTTCTTCAAAGGTTTTGATTCTTTCCAGGCTCATGAACTTGAAAGCATTTACATATCTAAAGAAGAAACAAAGAATTATCAAGACAGGAAAAGGCATTCAGCTGTAATGAGTCAGGAGACCACAGGCAACCTATCCTAGCTAAGAGGAACCAACACACCAACAGGAATCACCTAACTCCTGAGGCCCCAATCTCCCCGCTGTGACCCCTGGGAATCTTGGCGGCATTGCCACTGCCTCCCATGGTTGTCAATTCACATTCTGTCGTGTTGAGGAAACTCCCAGAGGGACCTGCTCGGGTCCGTTGTGAAATCAGAGAATGTCAGGCCTAGGAGAGCCTGGAGGCATCATCTGGTCTGAGTGCCCAATGGCGCAGGAGAGAAATGATGTGCAGGGAAGCGATAGGACTTTAGCAGGTACTCCGAAAAGGATGTGAGGCGGCAGAATGACCTGGCATGGCTACATGGCTAAATATTATTTAATGGCATAATTGAGTGCTAGCGCCAGGCTTGCATATGTTTTCTGTGATTACAGATTGGGAGAATTGGGTAGGGTTGTATGATGTCTCTATAACTACCTACTGACTTTTGTTGATGATCTATTAGGAAGGACTATTGGAGACATCCACTCTGTGGTTACTCACAAGGCAAGTTCACCTACTGACTGAATTTCTCAGTCCCATACTCTGTCACTCTCTGCCAGTCCCAGTGTCATGGGCAAGCTCCCTACTGGCCTAAGGCTAAGCCCCCTTAGAAGGGTCCACATATAACTGACATGCCACCCACCCCTCCCCTCCCTCTCTCTAATGCAGCCAGACCTTGCCAATTTATTTAATCCGAACTAGTTTTCCCAACTTCACAAAATGATGACTCATCTGCTTCAGCCTCTTGGGCTGGTTGTGAGGCCTGAACAGTGAGGCTGACCTGTAATCCATCACCACTAGTCTGGATGTGCCACTGGGTTTCTTTGAGTCCTGTCACAGGTGGGTAGCAGTATTTTCTTTTTTCTTTTCTTTTTTTTTGGAGACAGAGTTTTGCTCTGTCACCTAGGCTAGAGTGCAGTGGCACGATCTCAGCTCACTGAAACCTCCGCCGCCCTGGTTCAAGTGATTCTCCTACCTCAGCCTCCCGAGTAGCTGGGACTACAGGTGCATGCCACTGCACCCAGCTAATTTTTGTATTTTTAGTAGAGACGGGGTTTCACCATGTTGGCCAGGCTGGTCTTGAACTCCTGACCTCAGGTGATCCACCCGTTTCGGCCTCCCAAAGTGCTGGGGGGATTCCAGGCGTGAGCCACTGTGCCCGGCTGTGAGCAGTATTTTCTGACTGCTGCAGCTCCTTCCCATATCTTCCCTGGTGGCTGAACTGAGGTCAGAGCCAGAGAGCTGTGCTTACTGCAAAGAGAGATGCTAGAGGTCCATAGCACGGTCTGGAAGCCCTAAAAGGAGTCCTGACTGCATTGGGTACAGGGAGGGAGGGTCAGAACTCCTGGGTTAGAAAACTATTCTGCCACTTTCTAGCTACACAGCTTCTGCAAGCCTTCCTCCTGGGAGCCTTAAGGTCTCCATTTATGTAACAGGAATGATATGTTCTTCCCAAGACTGCTCTGAGCGTAAAAGGAGTTGATAGATGGAAAAAGCCTAGCACCGTGCCAGACCCAGCACGTGTCTGTGTAACCATCAGCCCTGCCCAGGTTTCATGCATGCGTAACTATCAGTCCTGAAGTCAGGCCCCGGGGCCAGCAGTGGCCACAGTACATATCTGTTCCCTTGCCTTGCCCCTTCTCCAGTTCCCTCTGCAGTAATACGGGATAGATTCATTTGTTAGGTCAAAACAAAGCAAAACAAATGAAAACACAGCTCGCCTTGTTTGTTTAGTTTTATCTAAGGTTTCACCAAAAAATTCAATGTCGTGGGGAAAAGAAAAGATGGGGTAAGGTTCTAGAATAAGATAGACAAGAAACTTAAGAAAATGTAATCTGTTATTCTTAATTGGATCCTGCTTTTTTAAAAAAGATGTAAAGACAGGTGAAATTATGGAAATTTGACTATTAGATGGCATTAAGGAATTTATTTGGTGTGATAATTTTGGTGTGGTTTACACAGGAGTATGTCCTTCTTTGAGTGCAGTCACGCAATCATAGCTCACTGCAGCCTCCATCTCCCGGGCTCAAGTGATCCTCCAACCTCAGCCTCCTGAGTAGCTGGGACTACAGGTGCACACCACCACACCCGGCTAATTTTTTTATTTTTAGTAAGACAAGGTCTCTCTATGTTGCCGAGACAGATTTTGAACTCCTAGGCTCAAGTGATCCTCCCACCTCAGTCTCCCAAAGTGCTGCGATTACAGGCACAAGCCACTGTGCCCAGCAATAATAGCCTTCTTCCAAAATGTATACCAAAGTATTTAGGAGTAAAGTGCTATTATGACTTAAGCCTCCTTTTAAATGATTCAGCAAAAAGAAAAATTCAGAACAAACACAATCATAGAGCGTATAATAGACAAAATAGGGCAAAATGTTAACAACAGTTGAATTTAGGGGATGGGCATATGGGTGATGATCACTACACAATCTTTCTTTCTTCCTTTTTCCTTCCTTCCTTCCTTCCTTCACACCTTCCTTCCTTCTTTCCCTCCTTCCTTCTTTCTTTTTCCTTCTTTTTTTTTGTTGGAAAATTCTGTGATATAAAGTTTGAGAAAGAAATCTTACCTGACATCATCAGAGCTTTCTGAATTAAACTTCGGAGCCGAAATACCTTCCTTGAAGAAGTCCTCAGAGAAGGCAGGAGTTGAGTATGTAAACCCACTATTTCCTGTCAGTATGGCATTGATTGGGATGTAGTCTTTACCATCCTAAAATACCGAAGATAGAGCTCTCATTGCATCAATTCTGACTTCAACAATTTCTACGAACCATTATGTCAACTTTGATTTGTCATTCGCACAATCTTGGTTGTGTTTTGAGAAGACAATTCTGTACACACACACACACACACACACACACACTTTTTTAAAACTTCTCATCTCAGCTATTCTATTAATAGCGCTTAAAAAAACAAATAAAATGCCCCCCGATGTACACTCAAAGGCATTTAGATGTAGATAAATTTCGTGTTACCTGTTGTACATTTGCTTGAAGCAAATCACCCAGTTTTTCCACAAGTTCTGCAAATCTTGGCCTTTCTTTTGGGTCTCTGTGCCAGCAGTCCAGCATGATCTGATAGCTGGTGGGGAAAACAGCAACAGAAGTAGCTGGAGAGCAGTGATCATCCTATGCATTGCCTTACGTACTGCAAAGGGAGGGCTGTCATCCGCATAAAGACCAAGCGTTCTGTATACTAGGTGACCCTGTTTCATTCTGAGGTTTGGTTTATAGCACCAGCACTTAAAAGGCTGTCTGGGCCAGGTCCTGCTGTCAGTGGAAAACACGTCTACCAAGACAGACTAACCAACCCTCCAGAGCTCATGGGTACCCAGGTTCTTTGTTGTGCCTGTGGCCTCTGCAGGTGGAAAGTCTGAGTTCTGTGACTGAAACACAGCTATTCAGAAAGGAAACCCCACTGCTCACTGCAGTTCAGTGTGAAGTGGAGTACTCCTCCCTGCACTTTCAGAAGCAGGACAATGTCCTTTAAGTTTAAAAAAAAAAAAAAAAAAAGGTCATACAGCCATAAATATCAGTGGCCGAATAGTTTGTAGTACTTATTTCATTCTTGGGTTGTCACAAAGGTTGGTTTAGCTTCTTAAAAAGCATGTGGCATTTCCAAGTCCTCACACTTCCCTTGATGGACTAAGCAGTGGAGACCAGTGGGGAAGGTCCTGTGTACATGACTGCGTCACTTCCAGAAGCTGAAGCCCCAGTGTGGGGTTTCTGGGGCTGTGAGCAAGGTTCCTGTGTGCAGCTGATCATTCTCCCCCAGCACCGCAGAGCCGCTGTTACAAACTGGCCTCCCACCACTCAAGGCACACAGTACAGCCTGGGCACCTGGATAGGAAACATTTGTCCTAATAGCACAGAGGTCAAATCTTGTCCTGGGATTCCAATGTCAACAGATTCCTCTGCAATTCTTCTCTTACGTTTTATTATTATTATTATTATTATTATTATTATTATTTTTGATGCAGAGTCTCGCTCTGTCGACCAGGCTTGAGTGCAGTGGCATGATCTCAGCTTACTGCAACCTCCGCCTCCCAGGTTCAAGTGATCCTCCTGCCTTAGCCTCCCGAGTAGCTGGGATCACAGGCGCCCACCACCACGCCTGGTTAATTTTTGTGTTTTTAGTAGAGATGGGGTTTTATCATGTTTGCCAGGCTGGTCTCGAACTCCTGGCCTCAACTATTCACCAGCCTCGGCCTCTCAAAGTTCTGGGATTACAGGCATGAGCCACCACGCCCAGCCTCTTCTTTACATTTTAGATATAACGGCATCAGGCTCCTCTCTTGGGCATGTCTGCATGGACTCGAGGTCTGCACCTACCGCCCTCTCTGAAAAGCACAGGCCAGAGGTCCATACACGCACTGCATTAAGAACTGATTCTCCTTGAACCTTGCGCTCTTCAAGGGATGTTTATTATACATTACCTCTTCTCTCAGAAGATGGCCTGGATGAAAAAAGGACTCTGAGTCACACTCAAATCTGAATGGGCCCCGAATTTGATTCCCACCCATCAGGTTGTAAGCACTGTGTGGGCAGGGCCTCATTTCCACACCTCTCGCCTACCCCAGAGCAATAAATATCTGCTAAAAGAAGTCAGACTCGTCTCCGGGAAGAGATGACTCTGCTCCTTCTGTGAATTCTTCCGCTGTACTGCAGACAGTACAGCTGTGCTTGTGCTGGGAGAAACCCCAGTTCATAGCCTCCCTCGGACACTTCTTAGAGGTATGCCTTTAGGGGGTGCCAATGGCTCTAGATATCTCTTAAGTATATTCCTATTTTGTTTCAAAGTATATGAGGTGGCTGCCAAACGCAGTAAGACTACAGGAAGGTAAGAAAAAGAAAAAAAAAAAAAAAGAATCCAGGTGTGGTGGCTAACATCTATAATCCCAATGCTTTGGGAGGCCATGGTGGGACAATTGTTTGAAGTCAGGAGTTCAAGATCATCCTGGACAACATAGCGAGACTTTATCTCCACAAAAAATAGAAGAGTTAGTCAAGCATGGTGATGCACGCCTGTAGTCCCTGTAGTACAGGAGGCTGAGGCGGGAGGATCACTTGAGCCTGTGAGGTTGAGGCTGGGCTCCAAAGAGAGGCCTTCAGGTAGAGGCTGTGGGCTCGTCTCCTCCCGCACCATCGTCTCCCCACAGGATCAAGCTGCTGTCTGGGAGAGGCACCATCCTGAGCAGGACACTCCCTGATTTCCCTGCTGACACTTGTAAACGGAACCATCTACAACCACTTGCTGTTTTTTACTTTTGACTCTTGGATTCCGATTTTTAGTTTCCACTCTTCTTGCCTAAAATCCAATGTGAATCATCTCAGCAAACACCAAAGGAAAAGAAAAAACAAAATCAAAAAATTCATTGCTTATTCCCTTATTGAAGGACATCTGATTCAACAGTATCTGGGCAAGGAACCAACAACTCAATGTTACAAGATTCTGTGCCACTAAGTAAATAGGTTTAGTAAAGTTAAGAGACATTAGTTTGCATCCAAGCTGGGGACGAGGGGCCTCCAGGAAGTTTTCTTTCCAAGCTATCACCCAAGTTCCCAAATACACACCGCTTTACGCCAAGTTCAGATCACAGAATCCCAGTTCTGAGAAGCTGCACTTGGTCCTCACCCAGCCCTTCCTACTGTTAGAACAAACAAGAAGGAAATTACTCCATCAGCTTTCACATGCTTGAGAAAATGTCTGAAGGTTTGAAGTCTGGCCTTCTGAAGAAGTATTTCACCAGAGCTTCTTACTTTTTAAAATGTCTAAAATCTCTCCCTCCTCAGAATTAAGGAACCATACCACTCTCTCTAGGTCGCTCGAGGCAAGGGAGCTACCTGAGTGAGGTTTATGTAAAGACTTGAAGGTTTGAGCAAGTCCAAGGCAATTTTTGGTCCAAAGCTGATGTGACTTTGTACCTCTGAGTTATTTCCGACCACAGCCTGGGTATGAACGGGAAGCGCACTCTGCAGGGGTGTGGGATGGTGCTGTGGTCTCTGGACTCAGGCTGAATTCGCTGAAGTTATTACCAGTGCAGCCTTGAGCAAATCACTTACATGTGCGGTGCCTGTTTTCTCATCTGTGAAATGGAAATCATGGTAGTCCTACTTTATAGGACTGTTATGAGCATTAAATAAATTAATGCTTAAAATAGTGGCACTTATAAGAACCAAATAAATATTTAATCAGTATTATTCAATACTGTTATAATAAAAACTAGTTTCAGGCCAGGCATGGAGGCTCACTCCTGTAATCCCAACACTTCGGGAGTCCAAGGCCAGTGGATCACTTGAGCTCAGGAGTTTGAGACCAGCCTGGCCAACATGGAGAAACCCCATCTCTACAAAAAAATACAAAAATTAGCCAGGCATGGTGGCACATGCCTATAGTCCCAGCAACTCAGGAGGCTGAGGAAGAAGCATGACTTGAACTCAGGAGGTGGAGGTTGCAGTGAGCTGCGATCACGTCACTGCACTCCAGCCTGGACAGCAGAGCGAGACACTATCTCAAAAAAACAAACAAACAAAAAAACCCAACTAAACTAATTTCATACTATTTAGAATTTATACGGAAGTAAAAATAAAAATTAATTTCATACTGTTTTGCATTTATTTTGATGTAAAAATCTTGTTATTTAATAATAACAATTATTAGTAGTAATTGAGAGCCTACTCTTGAGATTTTCAGACTATGTGAAGATTGGAAGGACATATTTAATTCAAAGCATGAGTGGCCGTATCAGAGAAGCATTTCTTCTGAGGACTGTGGGGTCTGTTCCTAATTCAACAGCCCCTGTGGTCTAGCGACATCAGTCCGGAGGCTTGGGTTCTGAATGTCTCCTCTGCTTCTCAGCTGACAGACAGCACATTGCTTCAGGTCTTGGCATCTCGGTTTCATTACTTGCTAAATTCAGATTATAATAGCTGCCCTGACCACCCCTCAAGGTCTCTGGGAACTTCAAATGAGACTATATGTGGGAAAACATTAGAAAATCATAAAGTTAATCATCCAGCTCTATCCCTAGCTCTCAGAAACAGGCCTTGCCTCAGCTCCCTGTACTTTTCTGATGAGGACACCATGCACCAGTGACAAGAACAGGTCCCTTCCCGCTTCCCTATGCTTGGGCAGAGCTACCCAGCCCTGCTGTTGGGCCTGAGTCTTCCGTCCACCTCTCCAGTTCCCCATTCTGGGCCTGACCTACCCTTACCCCGAGATGATGAAGGAAAGAGACAGCGACTTTGCCCTTTGGCCAAGCCCACACTTCCTGCATTCCCTGACTCCTTCTCAAAGGCCAGCCAGTGCTTCTGACAGGACCCCATTGTGTGGGTGGAATGGGAGGGCCCCTGCCAGTTCAGGAAAGGTGGTGCCGCCTCAGGGAGGCCCAAGTCCTTGTCAGCAGCTCCACAAAAGTGCAAGTGTCATCACATTCCTGCTCAGGCCTCAAAGTGCAAAACATCCACAAATCCCCAGGAAAAAAAGAGTGTCCAAGAGAGGCAAGCAAGTGCAATTTGCACAGTGGAGAAAGCCTCACAGGGACACCCCGAAAAGCCATGTGACCAGGCAGCTCCAGACAGCTGCTGGGCCTATTCCTAAAGGATTCTTTTTTTTTTTTTGAGACACAGTCTCACTCTGTCGTCACCCAGGCTGGAGTGCAGTGGCGTGATCTTGGCTCACTGCAATCTCTGCTTCCTGGGCTTAAGTGATTCTCATGCCTCAGCCTCGCAAGCAGTTGCCACCAGGCCCAGCTAACTTTTGTAGTTTTAGTAGAGACGGGGTTTCACCATGTTGGCCAGGCTAGTCTTGAACTCCTGACCTCAAGTGATCCGCCCACCTCTGCCTCCCAAAGTGCTGGGATTACAGATGTGAGCCACCACGCCCGGCCCCTATTCCTCCTAAAGGATTCTAAGGAACTTGTATTGCCCGCAAAGCCTTCTGTGAAGCATAATCATGATGTCAGGAAGTTCCCCTTTTCCTCTCCAAGACCTCTTCTGCAGACCACATCAACCCCTTCATGGGCGTTCTGTGCAGATATAGGAATGGTCACAAGATCAAGGTCTGGCTCTCCATCCCTAGGGCTGCTAGGCCTGTTTGGCTCCCACTCTGTGAGTGAGGCCAAGGTCTTGCATTCAGTTCCTAGGTGACCTGTTTGTTTTGCCTGGATTCATACCTAGAAACTAAATTTCTAACTTCAGTTCCCAGCTAGAGCCCTTGAAAAGTCACGTCAGTGGTCAGGAGAGGAAATAGGCAGGGATGGGTCAAGGGCCATGTGCCCCACTGTAAGAAAATGCTCCCAAAATATCTGGGCCTGACGGGCTGAGGGGAGCATCTCTAAAGGAAAGAAGAACCTTGGCATCTTCCAAGACTGGGACTCTAAGAATCCATGAAACATCCCCTCTCAGGGATGCCCTGGTGAAAAGCGAGCTGTCAGATGGGGAGCGGAGGGCACCAAGGGCTCACATTTCAGGAGTAGAGTACTCAGGAGCTCTCATCCTCATGCCTTCCCTCAGGCGACTGCAAAAGTCCTCATCCATTTGTACTCCTGGGTATGGAGACCCGCCTGTGGGAGACAATGTGGAAAACACACGGCCTATTATGGCTTCAGGGTACAAAAGACCAAGAGGGGACAATTCAGTGTTTCTTTCCTCCCTTTAAAGTGATGTTTTAGTAATAAATTCCCAGTGATTACAACAGATCTCAATGGACAGTACAACACACAGAGAAGCTCAGCGAGTCCTTGCTAAGGACACCCGCTTGGTTGGGTGGTCACATGGTGTGGGGCTGGTGCCCACAGGCCATTCCTATGGCTACTCCTGCCTGTGTGGTCAGAGGAAGAGGTGTCGTCTGAAGGGTCCTGGTCTTCTCCCCACAAGTAACTCTAAAGAAGTCCCATCATTAGAGACTCAGCCTTTGGGTTAGCGAGTTTTCTTTTTTTTTTAAGAGATGGGTCTCCCTCTGTCACCAGGCTGGAGTGTGGTGGCATGATCTTAGCTCACTGCAGCTTCGAACTCCTGGGCTCAAGCAAGTCTCCTGCCTCAGCCTCCAGAGCAGCTGGGACTCCAGGTCCTCACCATCACGGCACTTGGCTTAGGCTTCTTTTTAAAACGCCAATAGATTTGGGATAGGCTACATGGGAATCATTCACACTTGAGTGGGAATGACTTTAATTCACTCTCTTGCAAACTTCCTACAGTACCAGGGCTCTAGGAGTTGTGACAGGCCTGAGGGAAGGGGGGCTTTGGGCTCCAGGGCTGGGCTGAATGGAGTGGAGTGGGGTGGGGGCTGCCCGTGGTCAGGAGTCTGCAGACCTAAGAGAACCAGAGACCTAAGAGGCCTAGGCTTTGCCTTCTGCCGGTTTTACTGCCCAGGATTCCCCTACAACCTTTCCTTTTAGGGGGATTCTTGCCAGGACTGGGGGTGGCAAGGCCTTCTAATGCACTCTTGTTCTAGCCCTTGAGCCTCATCTACCTCAGCATTTGTTTGTCTGCACTTTCTAGTGATTACTGCTGGTAGGAAGCAGCTGGGAGACGTGCAGTGCTGGCACTGTGTCATTGTGGGGCCACTGCAGCCGCCAAGCTGCTTTCAAAGACTGGAAGCAACAGGTGCCTGTCATCGAAAGCAGGGGAATGATTTTCACACATTACAGGAAACCAGGGATGTTACTGGGTGACTTTTATTTGCTGTGAAAGGCAAATTTTTGGCAAAGCCCAGAAGACTCTTGGCTAGAACTTGGGTTTTGGAGGCCTCAGATCATCACTGTGTGTCTGCAAGCAGATGTGGGCTCTGCACGCATCTGTGTGCTTTGAACAGGGCTTCTAGCCGCCCATAGTGGATGTTTTTGCAAGCAGAATAAATACAACCAGTGTTCTTTACTGCTCATCCTGTATAATCCGGTGTCCAGAGCCGTATCATGTGTTAATATCAGAGGCCCTGGAAAGGTCTCCTGTTTCTAACAGCCCTTTCCTCACTGGGTTAGCTGGGCTTACTATGGCCTTTCCTAGGAAGAAATTTTGAGGTGGTGGGAGATGCGGGGAGGGAACGGGTAAGGGCGTTAGAGGTGTGCGTGTTGAGGAATTGGAAAAGGACAGAATTGGAAAAAGTACAGAAAAAGATAAACCCGACTTCAGACTTTATACCCATCTGACCTTGCTCGTGATCGTATAAAGCCCTTTTACAGTAGAGGGCAGACAAACATATGCCATTACTCATCTGAGAGTCTACATGGACCCATGGCACCCTAAGAGTTTTTGTTACAGTAGGAGCTAATCTAAAGGCTATCTAGCCAAAGGACATTCAGCAGAAGATGCAGACATTTATTTCTGGGCTGTTTGATCTCTTCCTTCTCCCAAATTTACCTAAGGAGAAGATTTCCCACAGCAATACTCCGTAAGACCACACGTCGCTCTTGGTGCTGTAGATTTTGTCAAAGATAGATTCAGGAGCCATCCATTTCAGAGGAAGTCGAGTCTGGAAGAGGGCAAAGGGGCCTTGAGCAGAAGGGCATGAAAACAAAGCACATTCAACCCAAGTGCCCATGGGGTCACCTCCCAGATAGCATATGGCCCATAAATCATTTCCTAGAGCAGTTCTGGTTTCTAACATAGAGAACACCGTAGTATGCAGTGTTACACTAAAAGAGGGAGCTAGAGTGCTATACTGAGTCCAATGAAGGCAGTACATGTTCAGTAAGCCCCTCTGATGTGTTCGGCATGTCCTTAACTGCATGGCTCTGTGAGAAATCCTCCCCCACAAAGAAAGCTTGCACTCCACAGGGACGCTCAGGGCTTGGAAAAGGAAAAGTGATCTGAATTTGAAGATATCCCGAAAAATGGTGGTGATCTCTAAAAATTTTTCCCAAGAAGGAGGATTTTAAAAGCATTCCTATGCAAAAAGACAAGATTTCAAAAGTCACTGAATAGGAAGAGTGTGCAAAAGCATCAGAAAGAAGAGAAGAAGGAAAGAAGTCAGTGTTGAAAGAGAATATACAGTTGGTTTTCAAGCATGTAGACAAATCTTCCTCTTTTTCAGATAGCAGGAATCCCAGTGAGTTAGGCCTCACCACTTTAGATGATGGGGACTGATGGGAAGTATGGGATAAAGGAGAGACAAGGAGAAAGGAAGTGGGAGGGGCAGGGAGGCTGACTCAGATACAGATGAACAGAAAGGAGGGGTGGACTAACATGAAGGTTGATGCCATCTCTCCAGACCAGGGCCCCAAGGAAAGTTTGTTTTCCTTTATTTTCTTTTACTTTTACAAAGGGTCAATGCGAAGTCGTATGTTTTGCTTCTATACAAACAGATTGTAGTGCAGTGGCTCTCAAAGTATGGTCCTAGGACCTGCTATGTCAGCACCTTCTAGAACAAGCATGTCCAATTCCTGGCCCGCAGGCCACATGTGGCCCGGGACAGCTTTGAATGCAGCCTGACACAAATTCGTAAACTTTCTTAAAACATTATGAGAAGTGTTGCAATTTTTTTTTTTTTTTTTTTTTTTAGCCCATCAGCTATTGTTAGTGTATTTTATGTGTGGCCCAAGATAATTCTTCTTCCAATGTGGCCCAGGAAAGCCAAAGGATTGGACACCCTTGGTGTAGTAACTGGTTAGAAACGCAAATTCTCAGGCTCCACCCAAGACTCACTGACTCAGAAACTCTGGGGGGTGGAAGGCTTGTTAGGCCAGCACACTGTAGCATAACACGCCTTCTAGGCGATATGTATGTTCAATTAAGTTGAGAACCACTACTGTAACTCACTGGTGCCCAGACACAAGCTTAACCCTCAGGGTATATAGGCTGGAGAAGGGAGGACATGGGACGTCACCTACAAAAGTGAAAAATAACACTATGTCTGAAAACAAGCAGGGAAGAGAAGCCAGTGCGAGCCAGCAGAGAGATGCTAGGCATGGAAGGCCATGGGAAGTAAACAGTCTCCTTCATAGTCAGCTACTGCTGACAGTCTTCCCCGCCCTTTCCTGAGACAGATACACCTGCTGAATCAATCACCCGGGTTTATTTGAGGGAAAGAGTCCAGGCTGTTCTTTTCAGTGGTACAAGGAATTTCCCCAGGATTCAAAGGAAGGTAATGCTAAGGTCTCACCCAGGCCCCACCAAACACTTCTCAGGTTAGCAAGTCTCACGCAGCGCTGCCCAAAGGACAGGTGGCAGGCCAGGCATTAGGGGAGAGCAGAACCAGGAGATAAGTGGCCTTTCTGAGCCTTACACAAGGGCTCTCTGGGATGCCGCTCCTCTGGACTGCTTGTCTTCACAGAAAGCCAATGATGGTTTTCAGGGACTACAGCTGAGGAAGTGTAAATATTTACCAAGTCTGTTGTTTAAAAGTAATAGGACATAAATGAGTCAAATAAGCATCAAACTGACTTACATCTCCTTTTCTCACATAATCGGGGTTCTTATAAATATCCCGGGCGAGGCCAAAATCACAAATCTTCACCACATTGTTCTCAGATAAAAGAATGTTTCTCGCTGCCAGGTCCCGATGAATGCACTATAATAAAACAGCTGCATAATCAATGCATTTTCTTAACCTAACCAACTAATTTCCTACACCTCTGCGTCATTAATCTTAATTTGGGAATCCCTTTCCCATGCTGTGAAGGGAGCACCTCTCAGTGCACACTGCTACCATAGACATGAAGCGCCTCTCTACAAGTACAGGTCCCCAAGCCCCAAAGTCAAGACATGTTCTGAAGCTCCTGGGCTACTATTTGATCAGTGAAGCTGGTTATCTCAGATTTACCAGTGGGCAAACTTGCCCCACAGCCTTTTATCCTGAGCTGCCAAGATGAGATCTTTCTTCAGCTGCAGTTTTGTGGGAGGGCCCCACATGGCTATATTAATAGTAGCGCTCCGATGAAGTCATGTATTGCGATTTGGGCCAGATTTGAAAATACGCCAGAGGGCACTGTGGAGAGCAGATACCAGATTTGTCTAGTCTGACACCTGTGAGTTTTCCCCAGAATTAAGTTCTATCCACCGGTATCCACGACTCCTCATTCTCAAAACTCCTCATATCAGGGCAAATTAAGGTACTTGCAGTGGTGTTTGTTCTACATTTAAGAACACAGGTATCAGCAAATACTAGGAAAAATGAATTTATAGCAAAGGTGTGCGTCCAACCCTGGCAAAGAAGGAAAAACAGTGAACAGCAAGACTGACCTTTCTGGAAGACAGGAACTCCATGCCTCTGGCCACTTGAAAACTGTAAGAAATCAGATCTTCCATAGTGATGGGCTCCTTGTAGAAACCATCAGAATCTGGAAAGCATTAGAACCGCAACTGTTTGTAATGGCTCTTGTTATCCCACCAAATCCCAGTTTATTGGAACAATGTTAGCAAAACATAAAACAAACCAACAAGTAGACCAGAGTTCATTTTTAAGAGTATTTGAGTTTCAACATGAACACCAGAGATTTTTTCCAGGCCTCCAGCCCATTTTATCCAAGCATGGGGGCAGGGGGATGATCCATTAGGATGAAAATGCCTGAGGGGAGAAAACGGTACAGTTCCCTGTCAAAATTAGTAACTCTGTAAATAATCTTAATTCAAATCTTATCTCCTCAGGACATTACCATTCGAGTCTCCCACGGATGTTTATTAGAGTGATAAATAAGAAAAAAATCTCAGAGATGCACAGTATGTTGTAAAAATATCTCGGCACGTAGGACAGGAAGGAATTAATACCTACCCTCCTCTTCCTCAACATCACTCAGACTTTTATCTTCCTGAAACCCGGAGCTCGCAAAGCTCTCACTGCTGGTGACACTATCTAGTCTTGGTTTCTTGCCTTGTTCCAGGCCTGGCTCCATTTTTTCTTTCTTAGGCTCCATGTGTAATGCTGCATCCTTTGAAGAGACCGAAAAGGACCCAGGTAAAAAGGAGCTCCAGCACAGCAGTGGGAAACCAGTCCCTCAACTGGCAATTGCCTGATGAGAAATGAGAGCATTTCACTTCTCAAAATGGATCGTGAACTAGCGCAGGGGCCCGACGGTGTCCAGGAGCCTGACTACCTCTGGGGATGCAGAGTCTGTTGTGCTCTTGCCTGGGCTTCTAGACTGCATCTTAGATCAGATAAAAAAAAAATTAATAGTGGTGGGTATTTACTGAATGCTTGCTCTGTGTGAGCCGGTATATTAAAAGCTTTAGGTACATTTCTTGTTTAATGTTTCCAAAACAGGTTCAGAGAAGTAAAGTAATCAAATTCACATGCAGCTAATAAAGAGCAAAGCTGGCCGGGTGCAGTGGCTCATGCCTGTAATCCCAGCACTTTGGGAGGCCGAGCCAGGCAGACCACCTGAGGACGGGAGTTTGAGACCACCAGCCTGACCAATATGGAGAAATCCTGTCTCTACTAAAAATACAAAATTAGCTGGGCATGGTGGTGCATGCCTGTAATCCCAGATACTCAGGAGGCTGAGGCAGGAGAATTGCTTGCACCCAGGAGGTGGAGGCTGCAGTGAGCCGAGATCACGCCATTGCACTCCAGCCTGGCCATGAGAGCAAAACTCCAGCTCAAAAAAAAGCTTAAACCCAGGATTGGTCGGTGCCCACGTCTGTGCCCTTAACCACTCCTCTTCCATGCCACACGCCATCTTGTGAAGGATGACATCACTGAGAGGAAAGGATCCCCAGTGTGCTTGGTGCTTCACTCTGTAAGCCCTAGGAGGAGTCATAAGAGAAGGCTATAGTTACCAATTTCCCAGGTTTCCTTGGGGAAGGAGGGAACATGGACATTGCTTTTTTTTCTCTTCCATTCAAAACAAAGATACGAGTTGATTCTAACAAGGGTAGTAATGGCCTTTCACCCTGGACTGCGCATTCAAGCCCCGGTTCATCCGGCTCTTCCATTAATCATGTGATCCTGGGCAAGTCACCTTACTTTTCTGAGTTTCATTATCCTCTTCTGAAAAGCTCTATTATGCTATTATTTTATGATTCATAGGAAAGGAGTTGTCGGTTCTGGGTGTTCATGGGAAACCAGAAAAGATTTTTATTGCGTTTTGTAATTCATCTAGTAACTATGACACTCTAAAAACCTAGCACTTTCAGTGGCTTTATAATTAGACCATGTTCCTAGCTTAGATTCTGCTAGACAGCAATACTGAGGCAGAGGCAGAGAGGGACTGGGGTTCAGTGGTGTCCCTTGATCTATTTGCATGGTATGGCAGTGCTAGGATTAACCCGCCTCCCCCATCCTTCCTGGGCTTTTCTAGAAATGTCACAAAGCAAGAGCGATCCCTCCACTAGAGGGCACAGTGGGAGCAAGCAGAGCACAGGGAGAAAGCTTCAGGAGGGACAGCCCTAACCCAGCCTAAAAGCCAAAAGGGCACCAAGGTTCCCAGTCCCTTGAAAAGAGACCTTCCGGGGTTGCAGAGGGAGGCAGGCCTCAGAGTAAATACCCACTGCCATCGCAGGTAGCCCACCTGAGGGCAGGTAAAGACTTTCACTATTTGTTATTGTGTTTCCACAATGCAGTTATATTGGATTCTGTTCATTTGGGGACTGGAATTTTATTTTTCACAAGATCTTTTGCGGGACAGAAGGCATCAGACAAAGCGCTGGCAATAGCATGGGGAGAAAAAAGCTCCACATGCTCACTCAGGGCTCTGCGTGTGAAAACTCTCCCTGGGCAGCCTTCGTCCCCAAGGCACCCAGAAGTCACAGCCTAGGCACGTCCCCAAGGGCCAAAACTCAGGCTCCCTCACTCCCTTCCTGACTCCCCATCAATGGTATATTCAGCTTTGCTTATCAGTACCACTTTTGTTAAATAAAGGTAATTTACTGAACTCTTGGGACTCTGCCAGAATATAGTGAATTTATTACAAACCATATTTAAGGATCCCAGTTAATTTATTTGGAAAATGAAGTATTCCATTTGCAATTTAGCCTTTTGGTTTTGTCTTTCCTTTACCTTTATCTTCCAAATATGAAAGACAGCCATGGATTTTCCACAAAAACACTAAGCTCCACCAAGTTGCACAGGGAGGCAAATCATTAAATATAGCCAGAGAAGGAAGCAAACTCTTCAAAACAAAGGACGCACAAACCCAAACGTTCCATCCTGCCCAGGTCCCTAGGGTATTCTGCCGGCTTAGCTCTTCCTGAAGTCAGTCCAAAATTTCAGGACTAAGGGGAATTTGTACTGCCCTCAGCCCAAGGCACCACTTTCCACTTTTTCTTATACTTTTTTCACCTTATTTAGTGTGGTGCACAGAAAAGGCAGTGGAGGAGGAGTCAAGACAGCTGAGTTCTTTCTCATTCTGACTTCACCTCATGATAGGTGTGAGTCCTTAAGCCAATCACTTGACTTCTCTGAGCATATCTACGGCCTGCGAATATGAAACAACTGATCACAAAGATCCCTTTCAACTTCAAGATTCTAATTCTTAGGCCGGGCACGGCGGCTCACACTTGTAATCCCAGCATTTTGCGAGGCTGAGGTAGGTGGATCACCTGAGGTCAGGAGTTTGACCAGCTTGGCCAATATGGTGAAACTCCGTCTCTACCAAAATATTCAAAAATTAGCTGGGCACTGTGGTGGGCTCCTGTAATCCCAGCTACTCGGGAGGGTAGAGGGAGGAGGATCACTTGAACCCGGGAAACGGAGGTTGTAGTGAGCTGAGATCGCACACTGCACTCCAGCCTGGTGACAGAGAGAGGCTCTGTCTCAAA
>NW_012106586.1:5141833-5158677 GCF_000951045.1 Mandrillus leucophaeus
TTGGACTTCTTCAGCTCAGAGAAGGACACAGTATTGGTGCCATAAGTCACACTGGCAAAGTTTTAGTAAATTATTTCTCCTCCATTCAATAATCTTTTTTTTTTTTTTGAGACGGAGTCTCACTCTGTTGCTCAGGCTGGAGTGCAGTGGCGTGATCTCGGCTCACTGCAACCTCTGCCTCCCAGGCTCAAGCGATTCTCCTGCCTTAGCCTCCCTAGTAGCTGGGATTACAGGCATGGGCCACTACGCCTGGCTAATTTTTGTATTTTTAATAGAGACGGATTTTCGCCATGTTGGCCAGGCTGGTTTCGAACTCCTGACCTCACAAGATCCACCCGACTCGGCCTCCAAAGTTCTGGGATTACAGGCGTGAGCCACCGGGCCGGTCCAATAATGTCTTTTAAACCTTGTTTGCCCTTAGGTCTTGGGTCCACATGTTCCTTTTACTACACAGCTTTTGTTTAGTGATAAGGCTGGTTCAGAGTATATGTAGGGATGACATGGGTAGTGAGGGTGTCAGGAAGTGGGAGAAAGGGCAGTAGAAAGGAAAGATAATGCTTTCTGTCCCTAGCCCCATCATTGGTCTACTGCTGATTGTACAAGTCACTCAGTTGATGTAGCCTTAGTCAAAATCTAACCTAATAAATGGAGACAATTATATTAACTATTATTTTCCTTAAAGAAATAAGTGACTTGTATATGTCTGCATGTGTATACACATGCACACATACATAGGAAGACAAAGACAGAAAGTTATTGATAGATATTTAGATAGGTGGCTAGTAGATTTACTCTCAAATTATGGCTGCATACACACAAAGGGATCAAATGATTCTCTGTGCTATCCACACTAGAGTGTAACAGATTATCAGGGGGGAAAAAAACATGAAAAAAGGAGAAGCAGCAGAGATTGAGTTTTAAGCTTAATCATTAACAGAACAATACAGGTTTCTCTTGCTTTATGTTGCTACAGACTAAATGAAAACTCATTGCTATATTTAAAAAACTCCAACTTTTAAAATCCTTACCTTGTTGAGAAAAAATAAGTCACGTTTGCTCTTGAGGTAGTTGGATAGATTTCCATATTTGCAGTATTCAACAATCACCATCAGAGGCCCTGCAGCCAAAACAGCACATGCTCATGCTCAGCCACACCAAGCCAGTCAGCCATTTGCCAGCCTTCAGCCTGCCTGAGAAACCTCAAATCAACCAGCCTTTGTATTAGTGGGGCCGAGGGATGCGATTTAAGGATGAGAGGCCCATGAATACGGTGACTTTTTCAGTTTAACCTAAGGCGGTGTTTAAAGAACACAATTGAAACAGAAAAAAAAAAAATGGAGGTTGGGGGGCAGTGCAGAAGCATTGGAGAGAAAGGATTAGAAGAAGGAGGACAGAAATACCTTTGAGGAGGGGAGAGGCAGAAGCCAGCCTCTCTGCCTCTTAACCAGACCCTTGCAAGTAGAGGGGCTTCTGGTTACTGTCACACCAGTCCTGGGACTATTAAGCAGCTCCTCCCTCCCTCCCAGGGCAGAGATGGCTACCTGGCCGTCTCTCCCCAGCAGTGTCTGCGCAATTTGCCTTGGGGCTTGCCAGAGTATCTAAAGCAGGAGTCGGCAAACTCTTCTTGTAAAGGTCCAGCTAGTAAACATTTCAGGCTTTGCAGACCAAGGAGCTACTACTCAGTTCTGCCTTTGTAGCCTGGAAACAACCAAACAAGTATAACTGTGCTCCAAGAAAACTGTGAACACAGAAATTTGAATTTCATACAATTTCATGTCATGAAATATTATTTTCATTTTTTATTTTTTTCCCCCAACTATTGAAAAAGGTCAAACCATTGTAAGCTCACAGGCTGACCTTGGTTTGTCAACCCGACCCCGGTCTGAAGGAAGCAAGAGGGTTGGAAAGGAAGTCCAGCTGCACTGTGGCGCCCATGTGGTGCTCTGAAGGCCTCCTCTCTCCTGCTCTGCGTTTCCACTGCGTACTTGGGCTGGGCACGCAACCCACAAAGCAAGGACCACTTCCGGGTCAAAGGGGAGTGACCCTGGCGCTGCTTCACCCGCCGCCGCCCAGGGCATGCCGGGAGCCCAAAAGCCGCTAGTTCTTTTTTGTGTTAGGCAGAAGTTGGGCTGGTCCTGGTGGAGTGGTTTTCTCTTACTATGAGGACACGCTAGAAATCCTGATAGCATCTCATCTTCCCCCTAGGTTCCCGAACGGGAAGTTGCTTCCAGAGTTTTTTATCTCCCCTCTATGGCGGCGGTTGCCGCAGAGCTCGACACCTGCCTGGGGTCCGGCCACTCCCCTCAGAGCGGCTTCCATACTGGCGCCCGGCTGCAGGGAGCTGACGGCCGCGCATGAGGGTAGGCTGTCTCATTATCCCTGGTCAGTTTTACAGATGCAGTTGAGGCGAACAGAATGAGGTTGCCACGACAAAGAACTGGAGAAAATGTTACCGAGGATGACGGAGAAGCAGGCGGAGCCCTGGCCAGGTCCCTCCGGCTCTTTCTGGCCTCCCCGGCCGTTAGCGCCTCTCTAACCACCTCTGCCCCTGGCAGATAGGTCTTCCCCAGCTACCCTTCATCCCTGCTACCTCTTTTGAGAGCTGGAGAAAACATCGGCATGCACAGCTCCTTTGCTCCTTGCTGGCGCAAACAGTGATCACACATCTACTCTCAAGCTCTAACCCTGCCACCCGGAAAGAAAGATCTGCGACAACATGCTGGAGCTGTTAATTATAAAGCACGGCTCTGTCCCTGCTCCCTTGGGTAAGGTCTATCTGCATGGTGGATCTGGAGGGAAGGGCCCCCACATCACCTCCTCCTGGGACCCTACCAGTAGTGATTCATTCATTCCTTTAGGTGAAGCTTCAAGGAATATGCAACCTTCTACCTTTTACCTTGGCTCTGACCACACTTCTTCAAACCCATCCTGAGAGAAAAGTGCCCTCTGCTTGGCCTAGAGCCTGTGGAAGGAGATCTAAAAGGGAGTCCTCTTCAGAATCTTTAAATTAGCTGCACAGGGAAGGGATTTATGGGAGCACCCTTCTGTAGATGCACAAGTTGTTTCTTCTGGAGCTACGAGGGAGGCCATTTTCCCGGAGGCGAGGAAGCACAGTGCCAGGGAGAAGGAGCTTTAAGGCAGAGAACTGTTCTCCCAGCCTGTGCAGGGGGAGATGGAGCCGGCCCTCCCCTTCTCCATTACCTCCTTGCTTGGTGCAGGCTCCCAGCAGGTTAACCACGTTCAGATGGTGGCCAATGTGGGTCAAGATTTTGAGCTCAGTCATCAGAGCTTTGTACTCGCTGGCCGTGGCCCCCTCTGTGTGAGAAGCAAGGAAGAGTCAGGGCGACAGGACAATGGGGCTCCTTCCGCCGGAGGCGGCATTCTTGCCCTCCTTGTTTGTCAATGCTCAGCCGGTTGCTTCACTAACTTCCCCACATTCTGCAGAAAGGCCAAGTCTCCAGACTGTTTTCATTACTCCCACCCTCCTGAGCCAACATCCTTTTGATTACAGTTAGGCCCAGCACAGTAGTGGGGTTAGTCACTGGACATTTCCTCTTGGTGGACCTAGTTCTGTTCAGCAATGCGCTGACTCAGAACTGAGCACCTCGTGAAAGTGCCTTCCAAAGGCTTCCCTCTGTCGGAACCAGGTGCAGCAAGAACCCACCAGGCAGGGAGTACACTTCCACGTCCTTTCTTCTCACCTTCTCCCTTTGGAGAGTCACAGAGAAGGAGCACAAGGGGCCTGCCAGGGCAGAATGGCTACTTTTGTAAACATCTTTGCAATGTGTTATTTTCTCCCTCTAACCCTTTCCTCTCTGGAGTTCACAGGGTTATCTTGGGTTGTGAGGATCCATAGCATCTGACTTCGACTTCAATCTCAGAGATAAGCATTATCAGTCCAAGAATTAGCAGAGTCTAAAGCCTAAATTGAGTTTGTTCTGTTTGTTCTTATTAGTTAATTTGCAAGGCATTTAAACATTTTAAATTATTTTTAGAAATGTAAAAATCAAATAATCTTGCTGTAAAATATTTCAACAATATAAGTTGGAATAAAAAGATACGAAGTAAAATGATCTAGATAAAAAGTGAAAGCCACTCCAACCCACTTGCCTTCTTAGAAGCAGCCACTGTTAATAGTTTGGTGTTCAGACCTTTTTCTATGCATTTATAAATATGTATATTCAATCAGAGGTCCTATATATATATATATGAGATCATATACATATATAGTCTATTTTAAAAAATTTGTTTCCTTTTAATAAATCGGAGACTTTTTCTATTCTTTTTATTTATTTCTATTTTTTATTTTTATTTTTTTTGAGACAGAGTCTCACTCTGTCATCCAGGCTGGAGTGCAGTGGTGCGATTTCAGCTCCCTGCAACCTCCTCCTCCTGGGTTCAAGCGATTCTCATGCCTCAGCCTCCCGAGTAGCTGGGATTACAGGTGTGTGCCACAATGCCTGGCTAATTTTTGTATTTTTAGTAGAGACAGGGTTTCACCATGCTCCTGACTTCAGGTGATTCACCCGCCCTGGCCTCTCAAAGTGCTGGGATTACAGGTGTGAGACACCATGCTCAGCAGGTTAATCACGTTAATGGTGGCCACTGTGGGCCCATTCTTTTTAATTGATTAATGGTGTCCCTGACATTTAGAGTGTCTGTAGTGTTTTTGCTATTACAATTAATACTGTGATAGTCTTTGTGTAATCTGTGTGCACACATGTCAGTGTTTCTGTAGGACAGTGTCCTGGAAGTGGGTTAGAGGTATGTGCATTTAACATTGTGGTAGATACCAACATGGTATTTCATAAGCACAAATCATTTTTAATAATAACCAGATAAACTCCAAAGCCTGCGCATGGGGTTAGGGCTGGTTTACAGTAGACGCTCAATGAATATTTTGGAATAAATAAACACAATTACTCTTCTTATTTCAGACATGAGTGTAAGGCCTAAAAAGATTAATATTTTTGCTCAAGGACACTTTGAAAGAGCTTTTGACTCATGGCCTTTGTTTCACTTTATGCTTTTTTTGTTTTTTTCTTTTTTTTGAGACGGCGTCTCGCTCCGTCACCCAGGCTGGAGTGCAGTGGCATGATCTCGGCTTATTGCAACCTCCAACCCCTGGGTTCAAGTGATTCTCCTGCCTCAGCCTCTCAAGTAGCTGGGACTACAGGCACCCACCACCACGCCCAGCTAATTTCTGTATTTTTTAGTAGAGACGGGATTTTGCCATGGGCTGGTCTTGAATGCCTGACCTCGTGATCCGCCCACCTCGGCCTCCCAAAGTGCTGGGGTTACAGGCATAAACCACCGTGCCGGGCCATGCCTTTTTTATATCTCCCAGAAACACATGGCCAATTAATTTAAGCAAGAAAGCTGAATGAATTTTTTTTTAAGGAATTTTATAGAGTGGGTGATTTGGCAGTCCTTTATAATCAATGCTGATGGCTAAGAAAAAAAAAAAGAAATAGGCATTTATGAAGACACGACACATGCACTCTGTATTACATAGAAGAGATTCTCTGAGCCTTTAAAAAAAAGCTGAGCTACAGTGGCTCACGTCTGTAATCCCAGAACTTTGGGAGGCTGAGACAGGAAGATTGCTTGAGCCCAGGAGTTTGAGACCAGCCTGGGTAGGATGGTGAGACTGTCTCTACAAAAAAGTTTTTTTTTAATTAGCTAGGTGTGATGGTGTGAGCCTGTAGTCCCAGCTACTTGAGAGGCTGAGGTGGGAGGACTGCTTGAGCCTGAGAAGCAGAGACTGCAGTGAACTATGATCATGCTACTGTACTCTAACCTGGGTGACAGAGTAAAACCCTGTCTCTTAGGGGAAAAAAAAAAAATCTCAAGTTAGAATCTTCTTTCAAACTCATTCGTCTCCCTATAACCCTTTCCTCTTTGGAGGAAAAAAACCAGGCTCTGGTTCAGCTTGCTGTATTTATAGGCAGGGCCACAGGAGTTATCTTGGATCCCCAACAGACTAGTGTGGCCATCAGAGCTGCCTCTCCTAGAGGACAATTTGTGGCAGCAAGAAGGGAAATGGGACTAGCTGAGGAAACAGTTGCTTCCAGATTTAGTTTCCACCTATCTCTAGGTTGGATACTGGATTGCCTCCATAAACCAGGCCAGGATCATTTTCAGGGTTTTGGAGCAGTGGGCCAATTCCAGGAGGCCAGACCTCTGCAGCCCCTCTTTTGTGGCAGACTGGTGTGGAGGAAAGAGCACTGCATTCAAAGCTGGAAGACTTTCGCACATGAACCCTGACTTACACTGAGCAGCTGCGTGGCCTTGCAGAGGCTCTTTAACCTTTCTTGGCCATGTTTCCTCATCTGCAAACAGGATAATAATGTCTACCTCACAAAGCTGTTGAAAGGACATAAGAAAAATGGCCGTTTCGTATGGTTCAGCCTAATATGAAAAGCATCTAGTCTGGTGCTTTCTAGTTGATGCCTCTTCTCTTCAGAATCTGGGGTTCTTGAGGGGAGGGTGCTAGCATGCCTCTATTTTGACAGAAATACCTGCCATCGTCTGGGAAGTCTACTCCAAACAAAAGTTCTGACTTGTGGATGCCAAACTCCTTCCCAGACTACTTTCAGAGTAGAACTGGCAGGTTCTTTGCAGAGTTTTATTAGTTTTTTCTTGAGGAGTACAGCCTTTTGAAGTTGAAAATATATTTACATGGGCCTTTTGAAATAATGGAGTTATTGCTAGAAGATTAAGAACTTTGAAGTCTCTCTGCGCAAACAGCCCTTTCTCCTGGAGCCTGTACTAAGTACCTGTGTAGTTGGACTCACAGCTTGCTGGGCTTCAAAATCTCCCAGCAATATCCTGGAGACTTTGGAAAGTTAAAAGCTGTTTTTTGAGTTTTCAGTTCTGTTGAATTGAAGCATCATAAAATTCCATTACAGATGAGGAAATGAAGTAGTTTCTACACTGTAAAGGACCTGTGAGTCTTTGAGACATTTGGTTTACACAATTTTCACTGATTTTCATTTTCAATCTGTCTTTGGTATTGGGCATAAGTCACTGTGTGATTTGGTTCTACCTCCCAGTGCTTCACAGAGTAGTAGTATGTTTCAACACTAGAAAGATAATTCAGTTTTTCAAATTGCTAAAGAGGAAATGTTTTATGGCTGAGGTTGTTAGTATAAAATAGTTTAGAGTTCTGGTCAACTCAGTTGTTCTAGCTTTATAGTTTTACTTTATAGTCAGGTCAAGCCCAAGCAAAGCCATTGGGATTTAGGATGTGCTGCTAAGTTTCCATTACAGCATCACAGTGGATCATGCCAAAATTTGAACCTGCAGTTACAATGGGCTTAAGTCCCTTGTTGTCTACAGTCTGTGATGTGAGAAGAGAAAGACCTTTGAGGTGACAGAGATCATTTTCCTGTGGACTGTGCTGGATTGTTCCATTTACAAGGTTTATTCTGAGCTCGTGCTGGCCTAATGTAAAACTCATGAGCAAAGAGGCCTCTAGCAGTAGAAGAAAATTATGTGGCCGGGGCAGAAAAAGCTTGTGTCTGTTCCCAGGCTATATCTAACTTGTACCAACATTTAGGAAATGCAAAATGGTGATGCGTCAGTTGGAAGCCAGACTACAGCATACATACCTTTCAGCATTTTCACAGCCACAGTCCGGCATGTAGGTGATTTCTTAATGCCAAATGCTGATGCTTGAACCACTTTTCCAAAAGCCCCTCTTCCAAGTGATTTGCCTACAATGAAGAGAAGACAGTGGTTTGTTTGCCAAGGCAATAGGGTGAATTTAAGTCTTTTTCAGGAAGGAAATGCCTTTTCCTATGTGTGCATGTGAGGCATGGAATCTCCAGTGAACTGACCCTAAAAGAGACAAAGTAAGGGACTTGTTTCTGGAGCCTCTTCCTTTCAACTCTTAACTCTGTTCCTGAGGCCCCACATCCTTCAGAGATAGAGTAAGTCCCTAGAAGGCATTCAGTGAAGGGAGATGTCCAGTTTCCTTTCCACAAGGTCCTCACATAGGAGAGATGGGACCAAGTCCGTTCCATTGTTTAATAACATTATGACCAAGAAGACTTCCCTGTGTGGAACCTAAGCTCTTTTTCTTGCCATTTGCAGTCATTTTCTCTCATCTGTTTTCAGCAAAAAGGGAGAAATAGAAAATGGTGGTTACTACTGTGGATTATAATAAAGCTCATAACTTTCAAATAATCACTAAGTCATTTCTCTGACTTCCCTACCAGGCAAAATATTCCCAGTCTTTCTAATGTGTCTTATATGAATATTACGAAGCCTCATGGTTCAGCACAAGAGCCTGGTCAACTGCTGGTAGAGATTGGTTTCAACCCCGGAGAGGTAGTTGCTAAATGCAATAACCAAGCAAGGTTTCTTCCATGGTCTCCATAATGCTATGCTCTAATGACTGTTAATATGTTTCCTTCCCTGTCCTAGAATGAGCCCCCCTGAGTAAAGCGGGGCAAGGACCATGTCTGAATCTTCCTTGAACCTAACTTGGTGCCTGGTGCTATCTGTTATTACCGTATATTGCTGCCCAATGGAGAGTAGTGTTCAGGAATTTGTGGGATGCACAAAGCGAGTCTCCTAGTCATGGGTAACTAGAGGGGCCCGTGGGATAGAGACCCTGAGATTGATGCCCTTTGGGGAGGGCACTCCCTGGAGTACCCTAAGCTACCTTTTATATCAGGGAACTTCCTTTTGCACATCAGGAAACAGCTCAGTAGAACCCAGAGAAATGGTACCCCTCTAGCATGATATGCTCAAAGAAGAGTAAGTGAAATAAGTCACTCTTTTTTGGCTCTTCTTGGGGGAAGGGGAAATGACAGAATACCATGGGTTGGTTAAAACTATTATAAATCCTGGCAGTTAGACTGTTAATTTAACACAACCCCTCCTTTCCCAACCAAGTGCTCTTTCTTAGACCTGTCTGATAATGTGCCTTCAGTTAATTAACCTTCTTTCCTTTCTTCCCTCCTCATACTCCCCTCCCTTTCTCCAAAGGACATTTTTGTTTGTTTGTTTGTTTGTTTCTTGTAGTTTGTAATGAAGCTTTGCTTCTTCCTCATCATATTAGAAGCTTTCTACTTTTATGCCCAACTACTGAGTGACAAAAATGTCTTTACCTTGCTCTGCTTAATGTCTTCCACTACCCACCACCCCAGGTGTCCAGTTAGGATGTATGAAAATTTCAGTTATACCAGTGTCATCATTAGGGCCTCTGTGTGGCTGTCTGCAGGAACATGCTCTGCATTCAGAGGGAACACCAGAGAGATGACACGTTTCTCTTTTTGTGAAACATGCTCCTGTGGTGATTACTAAACGACATTCCTCCCAGAGCATGCAACATGGGCAGAGCTACAGCCTCTGCTTCCTTCTTCGTGTAAAATTGTCCAAGAAATAGACCAGGATGGGGACCCTTGAGTTGAAATAAAAGAGCCTCCAGTGGATCCTGAAGGTGCTACATCTGAAAATCAGGTGTGGGAACAGCGCTGGCAGATGCCTTCTCTATACTGGTAAAAACTGGTGCATTTTGGTTGGAGGTTTATTCCTTGTTTTATTTGGAATAAAAAATCAATGTTTTTCTTCCACAGTGCCTTCTGCCATCTAAAAAGAAAAGTGTCCTGAGCCTGAGAAATATCCGGATCTTTTCTCCTCACACTCCTAAGACTCTTGCATGTTTGGGGTAAGTGGCATCCTTTGCACTTTCCATAGTTTCAGCCCCCACATCCCGTCACAACACACTTTATTTTAACAAGTGTTTGGGACTTTGCTTCTTATCAGTGAGAATAAACTGGCTCTCATTTGGCTTCCTCAGTCTTTTCATTTATTCTCTTGGAAGCCGACTGCTGCCTCATAAAACAGCATGAAGCTGTTATGGGCTCCTTAGTCATCTGATGTGTTGGAATCCTTCTGCAGACCCATGGTTCCAGTTTCAGGGGAGCCCAGTTGCATCAGACTTGACCTCACCTGATCCTTCTTTTCCCTTAAAATTCTCCTCAGTGTTTCCTGGAATGCCACTAACTAGCTCGGAAGTGTGCTAGGTCATTCCCATACAATGCAAGGATATTGGAATCTCCTCCAAGAATGTTTTGGCCTGGCCAGGGGCCCTGGACACTGGGGAGAGTGCATGGCAGCATGGGCTGGGCTGTCTCTGGCATTCAGGGCTGGTCTTACAAGAGGCAGCACCAGCCCAGGCACCATTCGCTTGCCAAACTCCAGACTACCTGTATGGTTAGCTATGTTAGGTAATTCTGATTTTTGATTATTTTCCAATAGAAAGATGCAATGTTGAACATTCTTCTTCTTTTTTTTTTTTTTTTTTTTTGGAAATGGACTCTCACTCTGTCTCCCAGGCCAGAGTGCCGTGGCATGATCTCGGCTCACTGCAACCTCCACCTCCCGGGTTCAAATGATTCTCCTGGCCCAGCCTCCTGAGTAGCTGGGACTGCAGGCACGCATCATCACACCTGACTCATGTTTGTATTTTTAGTAGAGACATGGTTTCACCATGTTGGCCAGGCTGGTCTCAAACTCCTGACCTCAGGTGATCCACCTGCCTTAGCCTCCCAAAGTGCAGGGATTACAAGCGTGAGCCACCAACCGGCCTATTCTAACTTTAATAAATTTATAGGAGCTGAATTCTCTCCTAAGTTCTGTGATAAATTTATAGAAGCTGAATTCCCTCCCATGGGTTAGTGAGGAATCATTTTTTTTTAAAGGTTCCTTTTGTTCTTGGATTTCAGGAATTTTAGTGGTAGCAACACCTTTGACCCAAGCTCCAACTGCATCCATCTATCAGGTACTATAAATTCCAACCTCACTCACTAGGGCTGCTGATAGCAACCAACACAGTAGACACAGCTGAAACCAGATATAACCTTGTGTATTTCTCTACATTTACAATGCCAGTATAACTGCCAGTTAAAACAGCCTTTTCTCTCTATCTGGACATAATCTGGGTTATTTTCAGTTGCTAGACATTACTTCAAATTACTTTGTCATTTATTTGGCTTAAGAAATAAACAAGTCTTGGGCCTCCTTGCTCCCACGGTAATCAATCAGAGGAGTATACCTCCGGGCCTTGCAGCCACACTCTGCATTGAAAGACAAAGTTAGCAGACTTGACACACTTTTTCTCACCCATCAGAGACACTCAAATGGACATTAGCCAAATCCTAGCATGTGGCAACTCTGGAAAGGAAAAGAGCGATAAGAATGATCTTTAACAAGGAGACTGAAAATCATAATCCTGAAATGGGAATATTTAAACCCACAGAGCCCCAGGGGAATTCTGGCAGAGGATTAGCAATCTGTGATGCGATGTGGATCGCAATGATACTAGGAAGGAATGAAGCGATGGGACAGAAAGCTCATGTGTCCTGTACTGGAAGAAGCACGTTTGATTATGACTAATAACTCTGGAAAGCAATGTGGGCTGAGAATGGCTCGTGGTTGTGGGAAAATTATCCCCTATTTCCTGCTGAGGTCACTGAGGGGCTGGGCTAGCTGCCATATAATTAAGACTTGCAGAAGGAACTCATCCAGTGTGCCACCTGCCCTTAACTACTCTAAATGTAGTTGAGTTTTTCTCCCGTCCACAGCCATTGCTGGCTCTCTCCTGTCTCTCCAGCCTTTAACTGATTTCCAAGTTTCCTCCCCAAGCCAAATAGAACACGCTCCTGAGGCCAGTCCTTTCTCAATGTAAGCAGAATCATTTCAAAGCCCAAGAGAAAAACAAAAGCCATTTTCCCCTCTCTGCCCCCTACATCCCTCACCCCAGTATCATTTGCTCGTAAGGAGAGGGGCGATACTGTTGAATTTGGAACAACAGGCTCTCCACACTGAGAGTGACAAGCTCCAAGAATACCGGATCCACAATCTGTTTTCCTGGTTTCAACTACTAATGACTCTGGCATACACAGGAGTGAGTGGAAAACTTTCAGAAGCCACAATCCAAACATTTTGGGTAGGAGTAATTGAGGTTTCAATTGTTTTGGAGCACCAGAGGCTGGAGATTAATGGACTTTGTGACGTCTGAGCTGGAGGAACTGGAAGGTAGGCTGCGGGAAAGCACATTTGCCTGCTGTTTATAGCATCTGTGCTACCTGGAAAACAACAGTCTTTGCTCTTCAAAAGTGAAACTTAAATGACTCCTCTAGGGCTTTCTACTCGGTCTGGACATTCCCAGGAAAATCCAAGTATGTAATTTGTGGATTTGTGCAGAGGGTTTTTTTGATCCATGGCCTTGAAGAGCACCAACTCTTTCACCAAATGTTTGATTTCACTGTTCCTTGCCACCCTCAATTACGTTCTGGATCACATATTTCTAATCCCTCAACAGTTTCATTACGTAAGAGTACGTGTACTTGTAAGCCTCCTGTTGGAACGCCTCTCTCCTCGTCCCCCTTCACTTACCACTTTTGCGCCTATCTCCAGACTGAGCCTTTGAGGGAAGAGATGCACGCACCTTTGCATCTCCAGCACTTAGACCAGTATCTGCTGCTCAGGGAAGGTGCCTAATAACTGTTGAATGAACACACAGGTGCTGCCTGTCACCTTGTACTGTTATCTGAGCATTGCTTTGGACTTATTTACTTTTGTATCCATCTCCCTTGATGGTTTGTGAGCAGCTGGAGGGTAGAATCCCAGGTCTGGTTTACTTTTGCATCTCTCAAAGCACAGTGCTTTTAATGTAATATGTACTCAGTATAGATTTATAAATCTGTTGAACAAATATCTTACCCAGTTTAAGTCTCTCCCGGGCAAACTCCCACTTGCTGGCATCATAAGGGAGCCTCTCACACTGCTCATCCAGGGGAACTTCATCGGGGTCCATTATAATCGATAGGTAGTCAGTCTTTATTTCAGAAGAAGACTGAGAAATAAAGAGATCTCAAAGTCATTAAGAAGAAAACAACTTTACGAATCCTGGATATTCAGTTAACATCCACTGTTTTATTTGGGATCATTTGGTTGAAACTGTGTGGCCAGGTACAGAAAGTACTTCTCCACATTCACATACAGTCATCATACTTAAGTGTGCAATTTCTATTAAACAACTCCTTACTATTCCCACACTACATTTCTGTAATGTGAGCTCTACCATCCTATCTTGGATAACATGCGCTCAAACTCTCCAGTGACCTTATGTGTTGTACTTGATCTTAAACAATTATATGATGGTCTTGCTAAAAAATGCAAAGCATTTTTATAAAGTCATTCCAAACAATGACTAAAAATAACTTTCCATGGCCATCTTGTATAAGCAGGAATATACATTACAGATGGGCCAACAGTCGGGTGCACTGTGGCTTTTCTACATATATAGGAAAGGCAAGAAGTGGCAAAGTAAACCCAGGATCCCTGGGGCACTGAAAGGCACATTTCTTATGAAGTGTTTACAGTTTCAGAAGGCCTGACCTCTTAGTTGCTTCAGCTATCTGGAGAGGTTGTAGCTGAATCCTTAGTGAGATTAGAGTAAGGTTTACCTTCTGTAAGAAATGGAAGTTGAGGCCATATGTGGTGGCCTGTAATCCCAGCACTTTAAGAGGCTGAGGTGGGTGGATCACCTGAGGTTACGAGTTCTAGACCAGCCTGGCCAACATTTTAGTCTCTACTAAAAATGCAAAAATTAGCCGGGTGTGGTGGTGCACGCCTGTAGTCCCAGCTACTTGGGAGGCTGAGGCAGGAGAACTGCTTGAACCCAGGAGGTGGAGGTTGCAGTAAGCCAAGATGGTGCCACTGCACTCCAGCCTGGGTGACAGAGCGAGACTCTGTCTTAAAAAAAAAAAAAAAAAAAAAAAAATTGATTATTTCAAAGGTCAAGGAGTAAATATGGTATAAGACTTACACACAAGCCACATTCTGAGTTCCGTTGTCCATTGGTAGGATGTCAAGTGAGTAAAGCAGACATCTGCCTTGAAGTGCTTTTTTATCTTGGTAATGCAAATCAAGCCCAGAAAATACCCTTTATTTCAGATCATAGATAAGTGGATTTACATTTAATGTTTTAGATTCATATCAATGGGGGTATTTCCTGTTAATGGGCAAATTTCTAGAATTGATGACTGCATTTCTGTGGGCAGACTCTTGGATAGGATGGAAAGGAAGTATGTTTTCCCATATAACTCTTGGCCAGAAGTTATGTAAACTTCATTTAAATGAGTTTTGAGGCCCTTCCTTTTGGTGCTTTTCCCTAAATAGGATCAGAGTTGGAATGGAGAAGACAACCTCTCCATACACACCATTTCACACCCACCCGCATTCTTCAGCCCTTACTCACTCTGTTCTGGGCTGTCACAGCTCACCTCATCCATCACTCGCAATCATTCTCCTTCTCACAAAAATTATCACTAAAATGTGTGACAAATAGCTCAAGGCAGAAAGGTTTGCTTGGCCTCCGTAAAGGATGAGAAGCAAAAAACGATATGGAACACGTTTGTCACGAACTGTGGTTGCCTTTGGTGTTAGACTATGAGGGTCCGGCCTGCCAGACACTCTGTGAAGAGTATGAATTCCTCTACCAGGGTACTGGGTGCCCATTAGAGAAGCTGCTGTAGTAGTAGGTTTTATGACTAAACTTTTCAATGTCCAGTATACCTAAAGCCCTGAGAAACAATCTCCAATCCTCAACAGAGCATAGGATAGCTGAAGCCTCGCAAGGGACATCTTGGGCTCATGCGGAGTGTGTGGGGAGGGTGGCAGTAGTGTTGACAGAGGCAGGGGAATAGGCAGTGGTAGGCAGTCTCCCATGTGGCACCCATGGAATTTTATGGTTTATCTCAATAAGGCAGGTGAGAGGAGACACCAAACAAACCTTAAGTGAGGGCTTTGAGGAGACTGTGATAGTAAAATGTTAGTTGGCAAATATTTATTCTTTCAATTGACATTAACACTGAGCAGCTACTAGGTGCTTGGCATGGAGGCTGCACAGCTAACTGCTTCAAAGCCCAGGCATGGGGGCCGAATACCTGGGTTTGAATCAGGTCAACTTCTGCCCACCCACACACATAACTGTGGGCAAGCGGCCCTCTAACTTTAGTTTTCTTATCTGTAATAATGGTACTTATCTCATAGGGTTGTTGTGAATATCAAATGAAATAATCCATGGAAGGCTATTAAGAGCAGGGCCTGGTATGCAGTAAGCAACAATGAATGTTAGCTATAATTATAATAATAAATGTTAGCTATAATTATGCAAGGTGAGGATAAAAAGATAAAATGCCGTCTTTATCAATGAGGAATTTACATTGTCGTTAGAGGAACCACGTGGAAATATTTTTGGATGTCTTGTTCCTTTTTGCCTCCCCCAATCCCTTTCAAATTTTATAGGCATTCTGTTTTTGAGATAATGATCTCTTGCTCTCATTCTTTCTTATTGACATCAAAATTTCACAGAATTTTAGAAATAGAAGGGACCTCTTCAATCTAGTCCCAACGTACCTTTTCAGTTTTATTTTTGTTATTTTTTATTTTTTTTAGACGGAGTCTCGCTCTTGTTGCCCAGGCTGGAGTGCAGTTGGTATGATCTCGGCTCACTGGAACTTCTGCCTCCTGGGTTCATGTGATTCTCCTGCCTCAGCCTCCCGAGTAGCTGGGATTATAGGCGCCTGCCACCGCACCCAGCTAATTTTTGTATTTTTGGTAAAGACGGGGTTTTACCATGTTGGCCAGGCTGGTCTCGAACTCCTGACTTCAAGTGATCTGCCTGCCTCGGGCTCCCAAAGTTCTGGGATTACAGGCGTGAGCCACCGTGCCCAGCCCCTTTCCAGTTTTATTTCTCCTGTGCTCCTCTATGCTAAGTAACCAGACTACTTCCCCGCTCTGGGGAGTAGGAAGGACTAGGGCGGGCTGTTTTTCTGCTTCTTTCCTTCCAGCTACAGCCTTCAAAGTCTGTCTCAAGCCTCGCTTTCTCGGAAGTTTTTTCTCCCCTTCTCCTCCTTTGAACTCCTATAGCCTTTGTACCTCCCTTGCAGATTTGGCAAGTTTTGCTTCTGTTAGATGTATTTTCCTATATGGTGTATCTCCCCTTTCAAAACTATTGTGTGATCTTTGTTTCCTTCTCAAGCAGTGGACTTAGTTGTCATGTCTCAAAATCAGTCACTCCAAATGGCAAACGCCTGATGTTAAACATTTACCATAGAGGATGGCTGCTGGCTTTGTCTCTCATACCAGCACTATAAAGTATATCTTATTGGTTGTAAATATCAAATCTAAGGTCAAATAGCCTGGGTTCAAAACTAAGGTCCAACCATAGTGACTTTGGATCAGTTAACTTTATCTTGCTGAGCCTCAGTTGCCCTCTCTATAAAATTGGAATAATAATATATTTACCTTTTCATATTTTTGGAATAATTTATTGACATAATACATAAAGAGCTTCCCATAAGACCTGGCATATTAATAAGGGCTAATCTCTAGAAATTGAGGAGGCCTTCTGATCGTGTCCTACTTCCCAAATATCCCTTGACTCTAATCATTTAGTCAGAGGCACCATAATTTCGTTCCTTCTTTTCTCTTTTTTTTTTTTTTTTTGAGACAGAGTCTCACTGTGTCACCTAGGCTGGAATGCAGTGAACTCCTGACCTCAGGTGATGCACCCACCTCGGCCTCCCAAACTGTTGGGATTAGGATTACAGGCGTGAGCCACTGTGCCTGGCCACGACTATACTTTCTTTCTTTTCTTTTCTTTTTTTTTTGAGATGGAGTTTCACTCTTGTTGCCCAGGCAGGAGGGCAATGGGGTGATCTTGGCTCACTGCAACCTCCGTCTCCTGGGTCCAAACCATTCTCCTGCCTCAGCCTCCTAATTAAGTGAGATTACAGGCGCCTGCCACCACGCCAGGCTAA
>NW_012106586.1:5158727-5160773 GCF_000951045.1 Mandrillus leucophaeus
GTGCCACTGCACTCCCGCTTGGGCAACAGAGCAAGACCCTGTCTCAAAAGGGAGAGGGAGAGAAAGAGGGAGAGACAGACAGATAGATGTTTATATTAAGGAGGGCAAAGGACAAGTGAAACTTTCTTTTTAGAAATAATGATGTGGATGACGATCTAATTTGCTGAGCACTTATTATATTCCAAGCATGCAAAACTACCCTATGAAATCGGTAGCAGTAATACTCCAGTTTCATACATGAGCACTTCATCTTCGGGGCTTTTTGTTTCAATGCAACAAAGATGTATTGAGTTGTACTAGAGGCAAGGTTAGGGGCTGGAGGAGATAGAAAGATTAATGAGGGACGGTTGCCACTCTCAAGGAGCCCATTCAAACCTAACCAAGAGACTTAAGGCAAATACAAAGAAATTAGATTTTAAAAGATTTGGTGGTTGAGAGAATCTAATATATACTACTATCTAATAGTAATCTAATAATACTTTTTTGAAGAGGTGGCATTTGAAATGAATTTTAATCCACAGAGATGAAGGCAGGGGAGGGTATTATAGGCAGAGGAAACAGTATGAGTGAAGACCCAGACCTGGCCAAGTGCGATGGCGCACGACTGTAATCCTAGCACTTTGGGAGGCTGAGATGGGCAGATCACCTGAGGTCAGGAGTTCAAAACCAGCCTGGCCAACATGGTGAAACCCCATCTCTACTAAAAATACAAAAAGAAAATTAGCCGGGTGTGGTGGGGGTGGGGCGCACCTGTAGTTCCCAGCCACTCGACAGGCTGAGGCAGGAGAATCACTTTGAACCCAGGAGGCAGAGGTTAGAGTGAGCTGAGATCGCGCCACCGCACTCCATCCTGGCTGATAGAGTGAGACTCGTCTCAAAATCAAAACAAGACAAAAGACCCAGACCTGTGAAAAGATAGGGAAGTATAATACAAGATACAGGACAGGACCAGACCATAGGGGTTTCTCAGCATCTGTGTGATGGGTTTGATCTAAAGGCTTCAGGCAGTTGGAGCCAAGGTTTCCTGCCCAAATCGTAGCAAATACACAAGCTGGAAACCTGAGAATAACTAACTCATTGGCCCTTATTGAGTGCTTTCTATTCTAGGGACTTTTCTAAGGACCGACATGTATTGATTGTCACCAAAGACTCACAAAAATCCTACAAGCTAGATTATTCCCGTTGTATGAATGAGGAAATTGAGACAGAGACAGATTAAGCCTCTTGCCCAAAGTCACACAGCCTGCAAGTGGTGGAACTGTGATTTTAACCCAGATAATCTGACTGCACATGCTTAACCACTAAGCTTCCAAGAGTACGCCACTTCCTCCTCTCTGATCCTTCCAGCCTTTACAAGCACAGATTAATCACTTCCTATTGGCCATAGTCCCCGCCACAAAGTTATCTTTTAGTCTGGAGTGGAAACTGATATTTTCTCTCCATCCAGCCCATCACGAAGTCCTGCCCATTCTACTTCCTTGGATCATTAAATTATCAGCTCTCCTACCCAGCTGTGACTGCCTAAAATAAGGCCTTATCAGTTCTCACCAGGACTACCTCATTGGCCATGGCTCCCTCCAGTCTGTCCTCCACCTCTGCAGCCAGAGTGATCTTGCCAAATCACCAATTTAAAATCCTATTACTCCTCTGTCTAAATTCCATTGTCTGTTCCCTATCACCGTCAGGATAGAAGTCCAAATCCTTAAATCCTTTATGCCCAACCTTGCCTCTTTTCAGCTTCATCTCCTGCTGTCCTCCCACTTGCTTCAGTCATGCCACAGTTCTTACAGTTTCTGAAATACACCAACCCTTCTGAACTTCATGCTTTGGCTTTTGCTATTTCTCTGCCAAAATGTGTGCTTCCTGTCGACTGAGTCCATAACTTACTCACCCTACTCATCAGGTTGGGTGAATAAATAAATATATATATGTTTTGCTTTACCTATCTCTAAAGAATTTCATGAGGGTTTTAAAGAGTTTAGGGGCCAGGCGCGGTGGCTCACGCCTGTAATCCCAGCACTTTGGGAGCCCGAGGCGGGCAGATCA
>NW_012106586.1:5161553-5163079 GCF_000951045.1 Mandrillus leucophaeus
GTGATCTTGGCTCACTGCAACCTCCGTCTCCTGGGTCCAAACCATTCTCCTGCCTCAGCCTCCTAATTAAGTGAGATTACAGGCGCCTGCCACCACGCCAGGCTAATTTTTTGTATTTTTAGTAGAGACAGGTTTTCACCATGTTGGCCAGGCTGGTCTCGAACTTCTGACCTCAGGTGATCCACCCTGAGTGCCAGGCGTCCCAAAGTGCTCGGATTACAGGTGTGAGCCACCACGCCCAGCCTGCCACCATAATTTCTTTTCTTTTTTTTTTTTTAAGATGGAGTCTCACTCTGTCGCCCAGGCTGGAGTGCAGTGGTGTGATCTCAGCTCACTGCAAGCTCTGCCTCCCGGGTTCACGCCATTCTCCTGCCTCAGCCTCCAAAGTAGCTGGGACTACAGGCACCCGCCACCACGCCCGGCTAATTTGTTGTATTTCTAGTAGAGACGAGGTTTCATCCTGTTAGCCAGGATGGTTTTGATCTCCTGATCTTGGATCCACCCACCTTGGCTTCCCAAAGTGCTGGGATTAGAGGCATGAGCCACCATGTCCGGCAGCCACCATAATTTCTTACCTGGACTGCTATGAAGTCTTCTACCAGGTGCCTCTCTATTCATTCTTCCCCCCACAACCCCCAGTCCATTCTTCTCACAGTAGCCAAAATAATTTTTCCAGACATGTATCTGTCACACTAGGCACCCCACTCCCCCATCCCTTCCTTAGCCTAACATACCTTTCTTCCCCAAGGCTTTCCATTGCTTTTAGAATACGGACCAAATTCCTCACCATGGCCTGCAAGACCCTGCCTGGCCAGGCCTTGCCGCCTTCCCTTTCCATTCCTTGGCAGCCTCACTTCATACCTTGTTCCTCCTGTTCTCCACACTGTAGCCCTGGCCTTCTGTCAGTCTCTCCTTCTCACTGTGTTCCTCCTCCCCTGTCCAGCCTCCTAAATGCTCTTCCCTCTGCCTACAACACTCCTTCCTCTCTTCCTTACCTTAACATTCCTCTTACACATCTTTTAGGCAGCCACTCTTTCAGTTAATTCAGAGTTGCAGTTTGACATTTGTGTGGCTGATTAAAGTCAATCTCCCCTGACTGCTCACTCCAGCATCTGCCCCACTGTCACCAGAGGGCCTTGCACAGGGCATGGCATGCTGCACTGAGTGGGTATGCAGTAAATATTTGAAGCATGAATGAATGAATGAATGAATGTAAGCTCTTTTCCCACTGGATTTCAGAGAAGCAGATCATATTGCAGACCTAAGTACAGAAATCCGATGTCCTGAATGTCAACCTGGACCTCACACTCTAAAGAACTTAATTTTATGGTGTGACTGAGAGAGTATAGAACAAGAGTTCACTTATTTTTACTTCCAATATGTTATGAGAGAAGTCAAAGGTGGGTCTTTCCTTTTTTTTTTTTTTGAGACAGGGTCTCACTCTGTCCCTCAGGCTGGAGTGCAGTGGCATATGACTCACTGCTCACTTGACCTCCCAGGCTAAAGTGATTTTCCCACCTCAGCCT
>NW_012106586.1:5163309-5165481 GCF_000951045.1 Mandrillus leucophaeus
GATGGTCTCGATCTCCTGACCTCGTGATCCGCCCGTCTCGGCCTCCCAAAGTGCTGGGATTACAGGCTTGAGCCACCGCGCCCGGCCCCTCCTTTTTATTTCTTAGCAGAGAGTGAGGGTTAGGAAATAAAGGTTTCACAGGTCCCACGTTGACTTTAAAGACTCTATTAACATATTTTATATCAAAAATACCTTCTGTCCCTGAGAAGTATTCATCAGTTCATTGTTATGGCTTTTCTGTTGAACACCCCACCTTGTGGTTAGAGACAGTCTGATGATTTATTTTCTTTCTGTGTTCACCAGGTCAGAAACAGGAATGAGAGGAAAGGGAGAGAAAGAGGGTCCAACGTTTGTTTGCCTACTCTAGACATCAGATCAGGCATTTTATAATATATGTAAAAAGGAGCATAGAACATCATCTATGTTCTTACCCTTTTCATTTTTCGGATAAAGAGGGTTAATAGGAGCCAGAAGAGAGTCGCAGCCACACAGGTGCATGTTAGAGTGATCAGCTCCAGATTAGACTTGTCCGAGGTTCCTGGAGAGAAAAAAATCACAATAGTGGTGCAAAAAAGAAACTCCCAAACTCAGAATCTTTGTGGTTTTATAAAAGAGGCTCAGTTTCCCTAAATGGTTTATCATAGCGAACCCAATCTGCTGCCACAAAATCAGTCTCTGGGACAGATCTCTTACCTACTGAGCCAGGCAATATACATGAACTCACATAATGAACTCACATAGAAAAGGCTTTCCAGAAATTTTGCTGTCAACTTTGCAAACTTTGTAATTCCAGAAATAGCTAAATAAAAATCAGAGGAGAAATTAAAAATGGGAAAAAATTAAGGCAGGAACAAAAGCCTATTAAAGTGCTAAATCTGGAATATGTTACATCTCCCTAATGAGTTTTAGAGGAAACTCTAAAGAAAAAGACAAAATAATGACATAAAAGGGCTCCTTTGGGACTCACAAAATTCTTCGAAGTAGGTTTTAAAAATAAAAATAAATCCAGGACTGCCACAGTTGCCTGTTTGCTCCCTTTGGAACAGCCAGCCCAAGTGCCCACATCCCACTCCCTGTGTCTAGGGCTCTGTTTCTGACTTCATCAGCCAGACTGGGGGGCCTGAGATAGAAGAGGCAATTGCTAGACCTGAATCCTTCCCAGTCACCTTCTCTATCAGAATCACAGAGATCAAAAGCTGAGCACTATTCCTCCAAGACCAAAAAGAAAAGACTTAAAGTATTCAAGTCATGCCTCCAGAGAGGGAACTCTGGAATTTGTAAAGAAATGCCTCCATGGACCAGAACAGTATTAATTCTTGTGAGCAATTTCCCAGGAATTCTAAAGTAATGCCTTTATCCTTTAACTTAATTATAATGAGACAGAAGTGGCTGGGCGTGGTGGCTCGCATCTGTAATCCCAGCAGTTTGGGAGGCTAAGGCAGGAAGATTGCTTGAGCCCTGGGCAACATAGCAAGACTCCTTCTCTTAAAAAAAAAAAAAAAAAAAAGATGTGGTAGCACACACGTGTAATCCCAGCTACTCTGGAGGCTGAGGCAAGAGGATCACTTGAGCCCAGGTGTTTAAGGCTGAAGTGAGCGAGCTATGATTGTGCCACTGCACTCCCGCTTGGGCAACAGAGCAAGACCCTGTCTCAAAAGGGAGAGGGAGAGAAAGAGGGAGAGACAGACAGATAGATGTTTATATTAAGGAGGGCAAAGGACAAGTGAAACTTTCTTTTTAGAAATAATGATGTGGATGACGATCTAATTTGCTGAGCACTTATTATATTCCAAGCATGCAAAACTACCCTATGAAATCGGTAGCAGTAATACTCCAGTTTCATACATGAGCACTTCATCTTCGGGGCTTTTTGTTTCAATGCAACAAAGATGTATTGAGTTGTACTAGAGGCAAGGTTAGGGGCTGGAGGAGATAGAAAGATTAATGAGGGACGGTTGCCACTCTCAAGGAGCCCATTCAAACCTAACCAAGAGACTTAAGGCAAATACAAAGAAATTAGATTTTAAAAGATTTGGTGGTTGAGAGAATCTAATATATACTACTATCTAATAGTAATCTAATAATACTTTTTTGAAGAGGTGGCATTTGAAATGAATTTTAATCCACAGAGATGAAGGCAGGGGAGGGTATTATAGGCAGAGGAAACAGTAT
>NW_012106586.1:5167069-5173467 GCF_000951045.1 Mandrillus leucophaeus
CTGGGAGGCGGAGGTTGCAGTGAGCTGAGATCGTGCCACTGTGCCACTGTACTCCAGCCTGAGCTACAGAGCAAGACTCCATCTCAAAAAAAAAAAAAAAAAAAAAAAAGAGTTTAGGGTCACATCTTTGTTCCTGTGTATTACTTCATAAAACATACAGACCACCACCTCTGTTGCAGATATGTTCTAGGTGCCAGTATACAGTGAGAAGAGAAAGCGCATGGTTGGAACTCTCACAGTCTGGTATTAAAATATGAACTGATGAGCGTGTTATAAATTCTGAGTGAAGCAGCAGAATGTAGGGCTATGGTTCTCTTGTTCACTGCTACATCCCCGGGGTTCAGAACAGTGCCTGGCATATAGTAGACATCCTGAAAATAGTGGTCAAATGAATGAATTGGCTTATTTGCTGCTTTGTCAGCTGTGCTTAAGTTTCCCTGAACCTCATGGGGTTGATTGAAAATAACTTCCTTAAAGAAATTTCTCAGTATGATAACCTTTTCTCTCAGTACACATCCTCACAATGGGAAGATTGTAAGCTCAAGTTCATATGAGTTTGGTTTCTTTCTCCACAGTGAGTGAGGTTTAATGGCCTTGCTGCACACACACACACACACACACACACACACACACGCGCACACATGCACACACATTCTTGCTTATGCTGCAAATAAGTTTTGTGGAATTTGATTGGGATTGGGATCCTCTCAGGACACAGTGGCCTTTGGCTGTCGGAGATGCTGATAGCATCTTGAGACATTGCACTGTCTGCATAAAACCTCTGCAGATGCTTCCCGCATGGAATGCACTAAGAGAGGCCCCCTTGATTGTGGGAACTTTCCCACTGCATTCTGTGGGACAGGAAGCTGACCCCCAAAGTCTAATTCCACAGTCCTTACTCAAGCAAAATTCATTTCAGTGGGACCAAATGTGTTTGTGTGCAAACACTTACACATTTAAGGAATCAGCCCATTAAAAAACATCCTCAAGATGACCATTTATCAGGAAGGAAAGATCTATTTAATATTAATAATGCTCAGTACTGCTTATTGAAAAATATTAGAATTTTACAGTATGTGCTGTAATATCAATGCTCTATTGCATTTGATGGCTCAGTCTCTATCTCTGTTTGAAAAGCGACTGTTAGGACAGTCTTATGCTGGGTGACTGACTGCAGTGAACCCTTAGGTGTTTTTTCAGCAGTCAGACATCCACACACTGGCCTGATTAAACCCAGCTTCAACTTGCTGGTGACAGCTGATGAGCTAAGTGCATGAGATAACCCAGCTGCACATAGGAGGGGAAAGAGGCCAGGGAAATGTGGGCGGGATTTGACAGTAACTAGGAGTTAGCCCTGGGTCTCAGGGACATGGCTCCCGCATGATGTGTGTGAAAGGCCAGCATCAGGACACAGTACAAGGTTACTTTTATTTGGGATACTGACAAGAATATAGCCAATTTAAAGAGTGTATGATAACTGTATCTATGACAGACAGTTGACCTGGTTGCACAAAGCATTCCACGTCAATTACTCTCCCAAGCTTTATACCATCCCTTTTGGAATAGGGAGGGGAGATGCCACACCAGGGATGGTCTGAGTTCTGAAGGGGTATGTATCTTGCCTGAAGTCTCTGCAGCTGCACAGTGTCCTGAGCTTTCCTGATAGCAACAGTAGCTCTCTGTACACACGGCCTGGGCTGCATGGTCTGGCGGCATCACACCAGCCCTGACGTATGGCACTGTGTGGCATCAGACCGCATGAATGGGTAGGCAGCAGAGCCAACCAACTCAGCTCGTGCAACATAACCAGTTTCCCAAGGAGTTAAGGAAACACCCCAAGCGAAAGACCAGACAAGAGCACCTTGGCCCAGGGCCTGCCTTCACTTAGGGACCGAACACAGGTTTCATCAGGAAAGGGCAGGTACTCTGTGCCCCAGTTTCCTCATCCTTACAAAGTAGAGATAACAGCCCCTTCCTCACACGTGAATTGTGTAAACCTAGTGTTAGCTATCATTTTGAAGCCTGCCTTCCTTCCTTCCTTCCTTCCTTCCTTCCTTCCTTCCTTCCTTCCATCCTTCCTTTCCTCCCTCCCTCCCTTCTTTCCTTCTCCTCCCCTCCTTCCTTCCTTCTTTCCCTTCTCTCTCTCCCTCCCTCCCTCTCTCGCTCTCCCACACTCGCTGTTTCTCCATCTACACCCCTTACCCCAACCCTTTTCTTTTTTTTTTCCATATCACTTTTTGGACCTCAAGTGCAGGGTATCTTTTTTTTTTTTCCCATCCAAACACATGGCATGTATTATTTAATACAATTTGCCTTTTCTTTCTGAAACAAATCAGATTTGGACCTAAGTACTTAATCAATTTCTGCAAACAACTGGTCCACCACTTCCCTGAGAAATTTGCCTGACCCTAGAGGTTAGTTTAGATGTTATTCTCTGGTTCTATTGTTATTATAATTTGAGTAACTACTTATGTAGGTTTATTGCCCATTAACCTATTAGGACCTCAAGAGAAGGACACGTTTCTTGTTCGCTTTGAGTCTCCAGCACTGACTCAGAGGAAGTCTCCATAAAGATTTAGGTATGGATGAAAAGAAAATTACTCAGATGCACTTTGACCCGACTCTCAAGATCCCTGAGCAACACGAGTCACTCAACCAGTGTCATCTCCTTCTATCTAAAACCCAGTCATCATAATCCAAGTAACCTTACAATGTGGTTTCTCTAGAGCCTATTGAAATGTTAAAATAGGCCTGCAGACCTTTGTTACTGTTGATGAAGTTTTTTAGGAATCTATGTACACCAATTTGGAACTACTCCAAAGGACAGTGATGTATGGAAATGCTGTATTCCCATTAAATTTCAAGTACATTTTCAAGAGTACTTTTAAGTAAGGATATTTAAATTGCTGTTATGTGACATTAGTTCTGGAACGCATTTCTTTTTTCACAAGTTAAATCCTTAAGTCAAACAGGAATTCTGTGGCTTAGAACACCTTTTAAGTGACCTACTAGTTGAGTCCAGAAAAGTATAACTTCTGTTGAAATGGAATTTGGTATATCGTATTAAAAAATCCTTAAGTCAAACAGGAATTCTGTGGCTTAGAACACCTTTTAAGTGACCTACTAGTTGAGTCCAGGAAAAGTATAACTTCTGTTGAAATGCAATTTGGTATATCGTATTAACAAATGGTAATGTTAGCTAACAGTTACAAAATTTTTATTATATGCCAGATGCTGTTTTAAATGTGTTAATCCTTACAACAACCCTATAAAGACTGGTATACCATCATTAGCATGCCCATTTTACAACGAGAGACTGGAAGCACCAGGAAGGTAAGGAACTTGGCAAAGGTTATGCAGCTCATGAAGAGTGAGGCATCCGGCTTTAGAGTGGGTCTTTTTAACCACCGTGCTGTGCTACCTTAGAGTTGAGATGCAATAGAGCAGGATGGTTGAACATGGTTCCAATTCTCAGCTCTGCCATTTCCTAGCTGTGTAACTCTGGACAAGTCACTTAACCTTTTTGTGCCTAGATTCTCACTTTTAACTAACTGTACTTCCTTGTACCTGTAGGATTATTGCAAAACTTAAGTAGGATTATGGATGTGCATAAAATAGTGCACTTCATGTTCTATAAGTGCAAGATATTAATTACATGGTCCCAGGCCCTCAAAGAGCCCAGCACCAAGTTCCCTAGGCCTAACACCCACTTCTGTAATACCCGATGCAGTTTTATGCCAGTCTAGTTTCTACAGAAGGAATTAAGATGAATATCTTTTGAGTTTGAATTATTTTGCCTCAAGAACTCTCTACAAAGACCTCAAATCAGCCTAACTGAATTCCATCACCATTTTTTTTTTTTTTTTTAATTCTTCTTGATCAAGGCCAGCTTTATGTCACTGGTTAGATGTGAAGTATAAAGGCATGTGTATCCCTGTCCCTCAGCCCTCCTATTGGCATTATTGCCAGCTGGTTCATCTCTGTTCTGAGCACTGCTCTCTCCTCGGGAAACCTTTCTAAATAGCCAACACCCATGAGAGGCGTAACATCAATCCCCAACATATTCATGCGAATTAGTTTATCACATCCTTTCTCACTGCCAGGATAGTCATAGCAGTGAATTTGGGGGCAGGATTCAGGAAGAGAGGAGCTAACGTGGAAGGAGGTCAGTCAGGGATCAGAGGAAGGTCAAAATGGAGAACCGAAAACTGATAGCTGGCCAAGGACAATACAAAGGAGTGACTGAAGACCCACGGCCATATTGTTTTCAGTTTTTTCTATTCTTGACTTTTGGAATTTAATTTATTAGGGAACATAGTGTCTACTTTCTACTGGATGAGTCCTTTCTCAAGCAAGTGACAACGTGCAATCGTTTGCATATCAGCCTCTAATGCCATGACCAGCATTTAGACTGCAGGACCCTGACATAGTCCTTTTGTGCTTTTGTGATTTTTGTATCCGTCAATCATCTTTAAAAAATGCTTAAAATGATAGTTGTTCTTCTTCAAGTTGTCTTCTCCTATGTACTTATAAATGATACTGAAATATAGTAAGGCCTAAATCTGATATAAGAATGTTCTTGGCGGGGCGCAATGGCTCACGTCTGTAATCCCAGCAGTTTGGGAGGTGGGGGTGGGTGGATTACCTGAGGTCAGGAGTTCGAGACCAGCCTGGCCAATATGGTGAAACCCTGTCTCTACTAAAAATACAAAAATTAGCCAGGCGTGGTGGCACACGCCTGTAATCCCAGCTACTCGGGAGGCTGACGCAGAAGAATTGCTTGAGCTCGGGAGGCAGAGGTTGCAATGAGCCGGGATCGTGCCACTGCACTCCAGCCTGGCTGACAGAGCAAGACTGTGTCTCAAAAAATAAAATAAAATAAAATAAAATAAAATAAAAATAAAAAATAAAAAAAGAATGTTCTTATATATATTGTGGTTATTTGCAATAATAATTATAAAGCATAGCTTAAGTCCTTGGATGAAATTGTAACAGCCCCATTGAGTTCTGGGGCTATTGAGCGCTATGTTAATTTCAGAAATGATTTTGGTTACTAACACTTCTGTTGTCGGTTTTGATATGGAATTTCCCCTTTGAGCGCTTCATGTGTCCTCGTGCTGGCGCTAGGTCCAAACCAAACAAGACCTGTGATTATTTAAAGAAGGTACTTTGACTCCACAGTTCATTCATCCTTTACAGATACAAAAATAACACATTGTTTTATCTGTGGGTATAAGAATCCTTTTTCAAAGGAAATAAAAAGAGCAGACAGTTTCCTTCCTGGCTAATTCACCAACCTCTTTAAATCTGTTAAACATAGCCACAGACACAACTTGTTCGCTTGGTATCATTTCCTAAACTCAATTTGACAAGATAGGTCATTGTGAGGGTCCATATGCATCTAACAGGAAACAAAGTCTAAATCTAGGGAATGTTTCTTAGCTACCAGGGTGGTAAGAACAATGACTCTAGAAGAAGAGTCCCATTTCAATTATAAAATTACTGAGCAGGTACCGTATTCAGCTGTTGTGAACGGCATCCCAGGATCAAATTTTAATCCAGTGAACCCAAACTACTTCCATTCAAGACACTGCATCGGACTCATACATGCAAGCCTTTCTAAGGTCCACATACTATTAACATTCAAAATTTCTTCCTGTGCAAAATTATATTCTTATATAGACTTGAAACCTGCCTCTTGGAGATTTCACTACCATCTCCCTTCGCTTGGTTCTAGTTATCTTTTCTGGTGTGTCAAAGAATGGGTTACATGCCTCTTCTGTCCGAAAGCTCCTTAAGTATTTGAAGACAACAATCTTGTTACCCTCATGTTGTCTCTTTTTTGGACTAAGTATCCTCTTTTCTGGCACTATCCTATTCCTATCCAGGATATAGCTCTACTTATTTGTTTCTTTTATAAATGGGCACAATATTTCAGGTGTGGCTGGGTGATTGCCAATCACATAGTCCATGTTTTCAGCTAACTACAATTTTTAAGCAAAAAAGGTTGGACATAGCCGTCACTCTTACAAAAGAGAGCAAAGGAGAAGGCCAACAAACTACAACAAGCAGACACAGAGTTCAAAATCATGGCAGTTGGGGGCAATAATGAACAACAGAATGGAATATATGTTTACATATTCCATTATATATGCCATATATTATATATATGTGGCAACCAATATGGGCAGTTCAAGTGAAAATTACCTCCACTTTTCACAAGAGTAAATGATATGGCTAACAGAAAGGTTTAGAAATTATCAGTAGGGCCAGGAGCGGTGGCTCAAGCCTGTAATCCCAGCACTTTGGGAGGCCAAGATGGGCAGATCACGAGGTCAGGAGATCGAGACCATCCTGGCTAACACGGTGAAACCCCGTCTCTACTAAAAAAAAAAAAT
>NW_012106586.1:5173517-5221768 GCF_000951045.1 Mandrillus leucophaeus
AAAAAAAAAAAAAAAAAAAAAAAAAAAAAGAAATGATCAGTAATGCAGTATTCTTAACATCTGACTTTTCAGAGAAGCATAACATTAATGAGAAAAGGAATCAGCGTAGGAAGTCTAGAGGCATGTAAACATAAGAGAAATGGAGAAAATAAAAATAACAGGATCACTAGAAGAGTGCTTTTGCTCAATTTTATCCTAAGTCCTTGCAGACAACTTCCTCAGGCACCTCAGGAATGAGAAGAGTGGAGCAACGGTGAAAATATTCTGAGGTTTACATGGACTCACGTTTCAGCCTCACCACGTAGTCTTTGTGCAACTTTGGGCAAGTTATTTAACTTCTTTGAGCTTCTGTCTTCCCATCTGTAGACTGAAGATACTACTATTGACTGCTTCAAATTCTTACAAGGTTAATAGGATTAAGTATGTCACGTGTCCAGCACAGTGCCTGCACATAAAGGTACTAAATAAATGTTTCGTGGTAAGTGCTGGGCATGTGTATGGGATACAAAGATATGTCAGACAGTACTGTCTCAAAAGTTTATAATTCGGTAGGGAAGAGAAGCATATCAACGCCAAAATAATAATAAAAGGCAGAATAAAATAAGTACTGACTAATGATTCCAGAAGTGGGGAGTGAGAGAGCAGAGAATGAGTATCTGCCTCAGCTGTTCATCCTGGAGGATAGTCCAGGGCAGAAAGCATTTCAGCTGGCCTAAGAGCACAAGAAGGATTTGGCTGGAATAGGGAATGGAGCCTGTACAAAAGACATTCCAGGATGCACTAACATCACAAACAGAGGCCATGCTTGGCGTTATGTGGCAAGTCGAGCTCACCAATGGCCAAAAGACTGACTCTAATCCAATCTGGAAGGCCCCCAGGTGCTGCTGATCTGGCCTGGAGCAGTGAAAGAATAATAGCAGGCCTCCTGCAGAGCAGACTGCTGGCGACCAGAAGGGTGGTGGTTCTGAAGGTGGGGAGAAGAAACTCACAGATGTCGTAAATGCACAATTTTAAGCACACTGGCTTCTGAGAAACGCAGATTAACCTGGCAGAAAAGGGAAGGAAGTCAAGACTTTGGGGAGAACTACAAACACGCAAAAACAGCACTGCTTCACACCCAGGCTCCTCCCAGGCCATCAGAGTCCAGCCATTGCTGCCCCATATTCCCTGGTAGAGGGGTGGGCACAGGGGAAGGCAGTCATGGGGTGAGGGGAGGTGAGTCTGAGAAAAGCTCAGTTTTCTCCTCCGGTCTGCCATGACTAGACTGTATGAGTTAGTTGAGTCAGTGCAGACCTCTCTGGAGGTTTATCACTGCTCTGTGTATCTCACGGGGTTGTTGGGAGGATATGGGGGAAATGACATTTGCTCTGAGGATTAGTGAGGTCTCCTTGCTCTCTGTGTTCCCTGGCCCAACATGGCCATTCCTGAGGGCTGTATGTCTGGGGTGCCTGTTAAAAGACAGATTAGCAGCCATGTGGGGAAGAAGGTGTTAAACAGAGATGCTAATAAACTGTTTCTGTATGAGCGAACAGAAAAGTGAACATAATATTTTAGAACGAGGATTATTTGGGAGACAAAACCATTACTAAAGGTATTTGGGGAATGCTACCCTCTCAGTTTTTCTGGAAGTATAAATTTGTGGCAGAGCAGTTTCAGACTTTCAGGGTGCTCTTTAAATCATCTCCTTGTAAAAGAATAGAGATGATGTTCTGTTTTAAAGAGGTTTGAATTCTCAGAGTTAAAATATTTAAGCAATGTAAGTTTCAGGGGGAAAAAAACTGAATTACATTGCCTTCTTCCTAGTTCCTCCCCACAAAATACTTGCATATTCTGAAGTCGACTGGTTAGCATTTGGAAATAGGCTACTGAACAAATTCCATCTTTTCACGTCAAACCTCAATATGCCATAGATATTTACATCTAAGAGGTGCCAATCTGATATTTTATGATGTTGTAAATTTTATGTTTTGGATGATTCTTAGCATTAGAGAATTGAAATTGAGGTCGAAACTGTTTTCCAAATGTAAGCCACATGGCCATAGCCAGGGCAGGATTAGGCCTCTTTGTATTTTGCTGCTGAGCAAACTGTCTGAGACCTATAAAGAGGAAGCACTTGGAATATTTTTCTTAAATGTGGTCTGTTGATTACGTGTTGCTTCTCTCTGATAAAATATTACAGCACACTTCATTTTAAAAGCCAGCTTATTAAAACATTTGGAATAGCAGCATATGTCTAACTCCTGGGAATTAGAAAAGGAAAACAAATGAACAATTTTAAGTGTGCGAGTTCCCCCTCCTCACCTACCCCCTCCCTTTTCTTCCTTCTTGGACGTCTCTCTCACAGGTGTGGACTACTCTGGCCACTCTCTGTGGCAGGGCATCATCACACGGTCAGAACTGGGTTTCCTTTCTTCTGGGAACGACTTCTCCCACAGACACCGCGTTCAGATTTTGGGCTCTCAAGGATGGCCAGCCAGTGTCTTCACCTTCTGCTGTGCCAGACAGAACCAGACAGTCCCTTCCCGGAGTGGCAGGGAGAGGGGAGAAGGAGGTCAGGGAAAGGAACAGACTGGAGTGGGCAGCAGGAGACTGGGAGGTGGAAAGTTAAACAAACAGGGAAATAGATGTCTGACCAATTTCTTGTTGCTTTCTTAAGCAGCTGTTTACCTTGAACAGTGAGGTATGCTGAACTTTCCACGGAGCCCTTCTGGTTGGTGGCTTTGCAGTGATAGACACCTTCATCCTCTTCTGTGACTCTTTCAATAAACAGCGTGCTGCTTCCTGGTCCTAAAATAATTCCTGAGGAGTGTGAGATGTTTAGATTAGTGGGCCTGGATGACAAACAAAAAACAGCTACTTCTGTAACACAGCCTTCTTCCTATCATTATGCATTCAGACAAGGAAATCCGAGCTCTAGTGAACCTGGGGCAGGGTTGATTATTTGTTTTCTCTGGGTCCAGGCTTTCTTTTGCTTTTCTTTCCTTCTTTTTTTTTTTTTTTTTTTTTTTTACAAGCTTTCTAATAGCACCTTCTCCACCCAGCAGAGCTGTGATCCTCAGCTTCGGAGATGCAGATCCACCCACCCTGTAGAAAGAAACGCGAGGCAGCTGCCATGCCCAGCTTGAAAGTTGCAGATATCAAGAAGGCAGCATATCTAATAATAACAACTATCATTGACTCAACGCCCTCTATGTGCTCGGCATTACGTGACACACTTTCGTACCTTGACATTTACAACCAGTCTGTCAGCTAACAATGTCTTCCTCTTACAAACGAGGAAACTGAGATTCTGTGAGGTTAAGTAACTTCACCAAGAGCATGCAGTTTGACTGAAAGCACATTTGTGGCATATGGGTCAAAGGAAATAATATTTCATTTGTCATAAAGCCTGGTGAGTCAATATAGCCTAGTGATAACGAGCTTGCCTGGGCTGTGTTTTAATCCATGCCTTAGCGCTTCAAGCTTTGTCACTTAAGCAAGTTACTTGATCTTTCTAAGTTTCAGTTTCCTTAATCTTAAAATAAAAATGAAAGTAATTCTTACTCTATAAATGAAAAAATAAATGGCAAGCCCATGGCACCTAGTAAGTGCTCAGTAAATGTAAGCTTAAGGGTTACTACAGAGCATTGTGTAGTAGAAGGAGCCCCAAGAATTTTCAGACCCCTGAAAGGCTTCAAGACCTTGAAGCTTCAATACCTTGTACTATCACCAAGTGTTTGTTGAGCATTTACTCTGCCATCAGTTCATGTTACAAAAAAAACAGCAGGCTAAGATGTGGTCAGGCTAAGACATGGTATCTGTTGAGAAGGAAAAATTAATTCATACCAAACACACACATATACATTCTCTCTCTCCCTCACATGCTCAACACAGACACTCACACACACAAGCCAGCAAATAGAAAATATTTAATGAATGAGAATGAGTGAATGTAGCACAGTATAACTAATTAAGTGGAAAGTCTGGCACAGGGAAGGAGATCAGTAAGGAAGGGTGCACTTGGGGAAGGCTGCATAGAAGAGGTGGGCCTCGAGTTGAGGTTTGAAAGATTGTCAGAGGTGAAGTGAGAAAGGAAAGCATGAGAAATGGCATGATGTAGAAATAAACAGGATTGAGTAATTGTTCCAGGATAGTGATAAAACAGGCCTGGCCAGACTATAGGCTGTATTTCGTTAGTTTAAATAGTTTGTGTATTTCTCCTGATTATGAAAGATGTACTTAATATAGAAAACTTGAGAAACATTTGAAAGCTTTAAAAAAGAAAATGTAATATTACAAAGCTATGATAATCAAAACAGCATGGTACTGTTATAAAAACAGATTCATCAACCAATGGAATAAGCGAGGACCCAGAAATCAACCCAAAGATCTATGGTCAGTTGATTTTTGACAAGGTACCAAGAACACGCAATGGGGAAAGGATAGTCTCCTTAATAAATGGTGTTGGGAAAACTGGATATCTACATACAGAAAAATGAAAATGGACCCTTCTCTTATCCCTTATATAAAAATGAACTCAATATGGATTAAAAACTTAAATGTAAGACCTGAAACTATAAAACTACTAGAAGAAAATTTGTGGGAAAAACTCCATGATATTGGTCTGGGAAGAGATTTCTTGGCTATGACCCCAAAAGCACAGGCAACGAAAGCAAAAATAGGCAAATGGGATTGCATCAAACTAAAAAGCTTTTGCACAGCAAAAGACACAATTAATAGAGTGAAGAGACAACCAACAGATTGGGAAAAATATTTGCAAATCATACATCAGATAAGGAGCCAATATCCAAAATATACAAGGAACTCAAATTACTCAGTAACATATAGGAAATATATAGGTAATATATAGGAAAACCAATAATCCTATTTAAAAATGGGCAAAGAAATTGAATAGACATTTTTCAAAAGAAGACAGATGGCCAGTAGATATATGAAAAAAAAAATACTCACCATCTCTAATCACAGAAATGTAAATCAAAACCAAATGAGGCCAGGTGCAAGTGGCTCACGCGTGTAATCCCAGCACTTTGGGAGGCCGAGGTGGGCGGATCATCTGAGGTCAGGAGTTTAAGACCAACCTGGCCAACATGATGAAAGCCAATCTCTACCAAAAATACAAAAATTAGCGGGGTGTGGTGGCGCATGCCTGTAATCCCAACTACTCAGGAGGCTGCAGCAGGAGAATCACTTGAACTTGGGGGGCAGAGGTTGCAGTGAGCCAAGATCGTGCCACTGCACTCTGGCCTAGGTGACAGAGTGAGACTCTGTCTCAAAAAAAAAAAAAAAAAGAAAAAAACAAATGAGGTAGCACCTCACACCTATGAGATTAGCTATTATCAAAAAGATTAAAGATCACAAGTGTTGACGAGGGTGTGGAGAGAAGGGTCCCCTTATACATAGTTGGTGGCATTATAAATTAGTACGGCCATTTTGGAAAACCATATGGAGCCTCTCAAACAACTAAAAAGAAAACTGCTATGTGATCTAGCAGTCCCACTACTGGTTATCTATCCAAAGAAATTGAAATCAGTATGCTGAAGAGATGTCTGCATTCCCATGTTTATTGCAGCATTATTCACAAGAACCAAGATATGGAGGCAACCTATGTGTCCATCAATGGATGAATAGATTTTAAAAATCTGGTGTATATACACAATGGAATACTACAGCCTTAAAAAACAATAGGAAATTCTGTCATTTATGACAATATGGATGAACCTAGAGGACATTATGTTGAGCGAAATAAGCCAGGCACTGAGAGACAAATGCTGCATGATTTCATCTATATGTGGCATCTAAAAAAGTTGAACTCACAGATATAAAGAGTAGAGTGATGGCTACCAGAGGCTGGGGTGGGGAGAGTTGGATACAGAAAGAGAAGATATTGGTCACTGGGTACAAAGTTACAGTTAGATAAGAGGAATATGTTCTGGCATTCTATTACACAGCAAAGTGACAACAGTTAAAAATAATGCGCACTTCAAAATAGCTAAAAGGGAGGATTTGAAGTGTTCCCACCACAGAGAAATGATATTTGAGGTGATGAGTATGCTAATCAGGCTTATTCGATCTTTCCCATTGTATACATGTATTAACATTAAAACGTCACACGGTACCCCATCCATATATATAATTATTATTATTTGCCAATTAAAGAAATGTAAACAGTTGAGTGCAGTGACTCATGTCTGTAATCCCAGCACTTTGGGAGGCTGAGGTGGGCAGATCACGAGGTCTAGGAGTTTGAGACTAGCCTGGCCAATATGGTGACACCCCAGCTCTACTAAAAATACAAAAATTAGCTGGGCATGGTGGCTTGCACCTGTAGTCCCAGCTACTCGGACGGCTGAGGTAGAAGAATCGCTTGAACCCGGGAGGTGGAGCTTACAGTGAGCCGAGATGGTGCCACTGCACTCCAGCCTGGGTGACAGAGCAAGTCTCCATCTCAAAAAAGAAAGAAAGAAAGAAAGAAATAAAGAAAGAAAGAAATGTAAAAAACGCACAAACTCCAAACACCTACAGTCTCACCTCCCAAATGTTGTTTCTTTAGTCTTTCTAAAGTGTATTTTCTGAAAACACAGTTTGTTCATTTATATAACAAATTTTTTTTAGCTCCTACTATGCCCTAGACACTATTCTAGATACTGGTGACGAACTGTCAAGCAAAAGAAATCCTTGCCTACAAATTCTAGTTTTGGGGAATTACAAAGTGAGCATCAACAGATTAAGGTAGTAGAGAAACCAGGGGAGACAACAATGAATTAAGTATGAACAAAAGATCTGAGGGATGGAGACAAATTATGAGGGTAATAACATGCGTATTTTCATAAGAAGGGAAATAAATAGCAAGAGTGGAGAATGATCAGTATCGTCTAAAAAATAAAAAACACAAAACTTTGCTGATTTGATAGATGAAAATGATTGTTTTAATTTGTATTTCTTTGAACATTTTTTCATGTGTGTATTAGCCATTTTTATTTCCAAAGACCTGTTTTGAGTAGGTGACTGGAAAAGGCGAATTCAGATTAAGGAGAGCTTTGAAATCCTGGTTCAGGAGTTTCAATTAAATGTAAAAGGAAAGGGAATCATGAAGATTTCTGAGCATAGTGAAAGCGACATTTAAGGACGTTCAGTCTAGAAGGAGAATACAGGCTGGACTGGAATGAGGAAAGCATAGCACTTGCAAGTTCTGCTTATCAGTTGTAATTCAGGCAAGGAATGATGAAGTCTCAAACCTGGATGGTGGGAACTTCCTGCTTGACAGGAAGTATAGAGGAAGAAATGGAAACAGACACTTTGTAGAAACAACCTGTAGGAATTGGTGCTTTACTGGATACAGCAATAGAAAAAGAGAGAGATGAGTCCAAGGTGATTCCAATATTTTAAACCCAGATAACAGGAACAAAATGACAGCTCTTCCCCAGAACCTTGGCTAAGTCACTTAATCTCTTTGGGGTTATTTCCTTATCGGTAAAATGAGAATAATACCTGCTCCACCTATTTCATGATCAATTGAGATAACTTAAATGGAAGCATTGAAGCTTTGAGAAGTATAAGATATAGTGTAAGTGGCAATTACAGAAAATAAAAGTGTGGCTGTACAGTTGCTCGAGGTCAATGAACATTTATAATAGCAGCTATCTTGCTACCTACAATCATTACAGTCATCTCCATTGCAGCAGATCTGAAACTCAGCCAATTTTCTATCACTCAAATCCCCAACTCATGCCTGTAATCCCAGCACTTTGGGAGGCTGAGGCGGGCAGATCGCTTGAGTCCAGGAGTTTGAGGCCAGCCTGGGCAACATAGTGAGACTCCATCTCTACTAAAAATTGACCAAAAAAAAAAAAAAAAAAAAAAAAGGGGGCTGGCACCATGAGCAAATAAAGTTAAAGGACTTGGATTCAAGGAGAGCATGTAATTATGAAAGGTGAGAGATAGTAGCCAGGATGCTCATGAGCTAACATCATCTGGCACAGATTCCTTTTTCTAGTCCATGAAGGAGAGGAAATGGGGTGAGAAGGTGTCCAAATTCAATGGGCAAAGCTCTTCTTTCTGACGTGCCCTCTATTGCACTGTAACAGATGACACAGAGACACTGATGCGTCCCCATCAAATAGGCCACTCAAATGCTCACAACTGTCATCAGGCCCTTACTCATCCTCCACTCTTACTGTTTATTTCCTTCTTTCAAAAATAAGCAGTGATTTATAGCTTGTCTCATTCCTCAGATCTTTTGTTCATACTTAATTCACTGTTGTCTCCCCCTGTTTTCTCTAATACCTTAATCTGTTGATATTCACTTTATATGACTCAAATCCTAGGATACAGGCTCTGTTCTGCCGAGGAAAATACCTTTTTAAAGGGGTTCTATTTTTAGTTTAATTTTAATTTTTTTGACTGTGAGCACTTTTCAAAAATTTTAAAGTGCAGGAAAAACATAACCCATGTGTCAACCATTAAGATGATCAGGGGTCAACATTTTGCCATGTTTGCTTTAGATAGACCCATTTCTCTCTGTCTTTTATAGGAAATAAGATTTATAGATACTTTATCCCTTCCTTTACCCTCTCTCTCCAGAGGTACCTGAAATTGGTGTGTAAATTCTCATGCATGCTTTTGTACTTTTTCTACATAGGTACATATCTCTACAGAACACAGACTATTATTTTGTGTGCTTAAAAATTCAAAATAACAGGTATTATCGATTATATATCCTTTTCAACTTGATTGTTTTCCCATTCAGCAATGCTCTTATATTTATTTATTTATTTATTTTTTTGAGGTGGAATGTTGCTGTCGCCCAGGCTGGAGTGCAGTGGTGCAATCTCGGTTCACTGCAAACTTTGCCTCCTGGGTTCAAGTGATTCTCCTGTCTTGGCCTCCCGAGTAGCTTGGATTACAGGCGCCCACCACTGCACCTGGCTAATTTTTGTATTTTTGTAGAGACAGGGTTTCATCATGTTGGCTGGTCTTGAACTCCTGACCTCAGGTGATCCACCAGCCTTGGCCTCCCAAAGTGCTGGGATTACAGGTGTGAACCACCGCGCCCAGCCCATGCTTTTTAATTGATGGCAAAATGATTGATGTGAAAAGGTATCTTGTTGTGGTTTTAATCTACATTTCCCTGATTACTAGTCAGGCGAAATATTTTTATTGGCCATTCAAGGTTTCTCTTTTTGTGAATTGCCTGTTTCTATCCTTTGCCCATTTTTCTATTGTCCTATTTGTCTTTTTGTCAATGATTTTAGGGTTCTTTATGTTTGGGATGCTAATTCTTTGTTGGCTTAATACATTTCAAGTCTTCCTTCATTGTATGAACAGTCTTTTAAACTTCACTTATGATAAATTTTTATTTTATTTATTTACTTATTTATTGAGATGAGGTCTGTTTCTATTGCCCAGGCTGGACTGCAGTGGCAAGATCATAGCTGAGTGCAGTGGCAAGATCATAGCTTACTGCAGCCTTGAACTCTTAGGCTCAAGTGATCCTCCAGCCTTAGCCTCCCGAGTAGTTGGGATTACAGGTGTACATCACAGTCCCTGGCCATGGTGAATTTTTAATACAAAGCTTTAAATTTTTTAACATAATCAAATTTATCAGTATTTTTTTTATTATACTTTGTGCTTTTTGTTACTTAAGAAATCTTTTCCTACCCTGATATCATAAAGCATTCACCTTGTATACTTTCTTCATAAAATCAGTTTAAAAGATTCATTTAATATTTTGTGTTTTCTTATTTAGGTTTTTAATCTATCTAGATTTTCTTTTGGGGAGGGGTATGTGTATGGTGTGAAGTAAGCACCTAATTTTTACCATATAAATAGCCAGTGATCCCAGCCTCATTTATTGAATAAGATCTGCTTTTCCCACTAAGTTATTGTGCCAGCTCTACTCAGATACTATCTGAATTTTTTTATGTTGAAGCTCCCATGTATTTGTGTATTTGTGTATTTGTGGTTCTGTTTCTAGGCTCTTTATTTATTCACAGTGACCTATTTGTCTATCACTGTACCACATAAGTTAAATTATGATTGCTTAATATTAACACATCTTGATACATGGTATGGCCTGACCAGATCATTTTCGAAATGGTCTTGACTGTTCTTGGCCCTTTATACTGCGATACTTTATACTTCAGATTTTGCTTGTCAAATTCCGTAAAAGGCACAATTGGAATGTTTATTGGAATTCCACTGAGTTCATATTATATTATAATTTAGGGGAAATGGTCATATTTATTTTTAGGTAGAATCATATGGAATTGCCAATACTTTGACCTACAAAAATAACAATATGGTTCTACCTAATAATAAGTGTTTTTATAGAAAAATATTGAGTATCTTTGAGTTATTTAGATTTTCTTTTATGTCATTTAATAGTTTTATGATTCTCTTTAAATCCTGCTTTTCTTTAGTTATATTTATTCCTAGATATAATTTTTTTGTTATGTAAAATAGTAAAATAGCAATGAAGTCTTTGAAAGGTCACTCTATTTGAATTTTCTCTTTCCATTTTGGGTATTAGTCATTAGAACTAACATGTAGAACTCACTTTTTTTTTTTTTTTTTTGAGGTGGAGTCTCGCTCTGTCGCCCAGGTTAGAGTGAAGTGGTGCAATCTTGGCTCACTGCAACCTCTGCTCCCAGGCTCAAGGGATTCTCCTGCCTCAGCCTCCCTAGTAGCTGGGATTACAGGTGTGTGCCACCACGCCTGGTTAATTTTTGTATTTTTTAGTAGAGATGGAGTTCTACGATGTTGGCCAGGCTGGTCTCGAACTCCTGACCTCAAGTGATCTGCCCACCTTGGCCTCCCAAAGTGCTGAGATTACAGATGTGAGCCACCGCGCCCGGGCAGAACTCACTTATAAACATGATGCTCTGCTTTGTGTTTCTGAGATAATTTAATCATAGGCCTGCTTGCTTTCTTCTAAAGTATAGCCTAAGTCATTTCCATGTGCTTGTTTGTGTATTTCCTTGACTTCTGACACTGAATACAGATTCTTTAACCACTGAAGACATGACAGTTCCCATGGAAACCCATTATTTATTTCTCTCTTTACTCTAAGAAGCTGTATCAGATGGACCAACCGGCATAGAGCAGCACTTGCAAACATAGATGCCTTCAGGAGCCAGGCACGTAATATAAACGAGTTGGGGATGAAATAATGGAAGGGGGACTATGTCTCTGGAGAACAGAAAGCCTGTCTCCCATCTAAAAGCAGAAGTCTTTGCTTAGCTCCAACCTATCGGGAATTTGGGGATTTGAGTCTGGTGTTGTCTTCTGAGTTTTAGAAAGAAGGCAGAAATTTGAATTTTTTTGTTTTTAGTGTTAAAGCTCATGATTCTGAAATGTTGGCAACCAGATCAACTTATATAGACTTACTGTGAGGGACAATAAAAACATGGATGCAAGATATATTTGACATAACTTGACTTAGAGTATATACATGGGGATAAGTTTTTATGTTGTTACTAAGCAAGGACCTTCATGATCTGGCCCCTTCCTATCTTCCCAGCTTCGCTGCCTGCTACATCCCTACATGTGTCTTTGGTATCAGCCATACTAATCTATTTGCAGTTTGTTCTAAGCCTCAGTGACTCTGCACACGTGGTTCCCTTGATGCCTGGTTAGCATTTGCTTGTTCTTTAATATTCAGCTCAGGATTGGCTGCTCTGGAAAGCATTTTTTTTTTTTTTCTTTTTTTTTGAGATGGAGTTTTACTCTTGTTGCCCAGACTGGAGTGAAATGACACCATCTTGGCTCACTGCAACCTCCGCCTCCTGGGTTCAAGATTCTCCAGCCTCAGCCTCCCAAGTAGCTGGGATTACAGGTGCCCGCCACCACGTCCAGCTAATTTTTTGTATTTTTAGTAGAGATGGGGTTTCACCATGTTGGCCAGGCTGGTCTCGGACTCCTGACTTCAGGTGATCCACCTGCCTCGGCCTCCTAAACTGCTAGGGTTACAGGCGTGAGCCACCACGCCCGGTGGAAAGCATCTTCTGATGCTCCTGGACCCCATCTCTGTTACTTCTGCATCACCCTGTGCATGCCCCTACTCTGGCACTTACCATTTTGTCATAAAATTGCTGACTTTCTTATCTGCCCACTCCACTGTGGGCTCCTGGAGAGTGGTAACTCTACCTTATTTACTACTGAGTCCCCAGTGTCTAGTGCAGGGCCGACAGACAGCTGACCTTCAGTAACTGAGGAAAATGACCATGTAAATGAAGACAATGGAAAATGTCATGTAGAGGGTGGAGGAGGGGACTGAGCTTTGCAATCTTTGCAGAATATGATGAAGCTAAGCTGGTTATTAGTGCTAGCTCCCTGGGTGGTGGTATGGACTGATGACCTGCAGCATGCCAAGCTCACCTCAGAATTTATAAAATTGTGTCAGTTAATTTTGTCATCTTAAGGTTCAGAAAGCCTCAGTTCCTGGAGCTTAGAATGCAAACTCTGGTAGTTCCATGCGTTTGCTAATTAAAACTTTACACTGGGCTCTTTTTTAGAAACCTGGGGTGTCCTCTAAGGTATCTGATGGTGAAACTCAGTGTGAGAATTTGAATTACCTATTATGTCGGCTGCTGATGGAGGAGGTGGATAAGTTTTTGACCATCATGGCCTAATTTATTCGTGGGATGTGGTCTAAATTTTCAAGATGTCCAACTGTCAATTTTAAAGGTGTAATTTTCAAGGGACTTTGTAGATAGTTTTATTTCTTCCCATTATACCTTAAGGTGAAGGACAATCTTGGCATTTTATGTGTAAGCACCATATTGCCCAGGGAAGAGCATGGAATATAATTTTAATCCAATTCACCATTGAGTAAATAAATCTGTAGAGCTTTTGAATTCACCCATTTGATTACATAAATGCAGGCCATGAGTTTGCCTCCTGTTCCCCCCCACCCCCCAACACACAAAAGTGGCTTGTTGCTCTCCTAAATGGGCCTACTAGTCTGACCAGCAGCTTCTGTTTTGTTGCTCAGTTGACCATCTGTATTGTTGACTTAGAGAACATTATGTTCATCCACTTTGGCCAAACTAATATTCATTATTAAAACTGTCTTCTTTATTCATCAAAGTCCAATTCAGATGATATCTCCTTCATAAAATCTCCCCTGATTAGTCATCAGAAGTGCTCATTTTTATCTGATGTTATTTTATACCACTCACATTGCACATTTATGAACTGACTTTGTACCTATTATGTTTAAGTTTTTCAAAGGTGAGGATTATGTGTTGCTTATTTTCATTTTCTCTAGAATATAATAAAGGGTCAGGCTCAGAGTAGGCAATTAATATATGTATGTTGAGTTTAATAGAATAAAAAGTGAAATTTTTTTGTTTATTTATTTATTTATTTATTTTTGAGATGGAGTTTCACTCTTGTTGCCCAGGCTGGAGTACAGTGTGCGATCTCAGTTCCCTGCAACTTCTGCCACCTGGGTTCAAGCGATTCTCCTGTCTCAGCCTCCCGAGTAGCTGGCATTACAGGCATGCGCCACCATGCCCAGCTAATTTTGTATTTTTAATAGAGATAGCATTTCACCATGTTGGTCAGGCTGGTCTTGAACTCCTGACCTCAAATGATCCACCCACTTCGGCCTCCCAAAGTGCTGGGATAACAGGCGTGAGCCACCGTGCCCGGCCATGTTTATTATTGTTATGATTGTCTTGGCTCTCCAACTAAAGGATAAGTTCTTTGAAGGTGACACATCATAGTTTTCAATAAATGGTAGCTATGATGATGATGATGATGATGATAGCTATGATGATGATCATGACGACAATGATGACGACGATGATGATGACGACGATGATGACGATGGTGATGTTGATGTATACTATTCTAGGTACACAGTAAATAATCATATCTTTAGATTGGCAGCTTTTTTTTTTTAAGACAGTTTTGCTCTTGGTGCCCAGGCTGGAGTGCAATGGTGCAATCTCTGCTCACTGCAATCTCCGCCTTCTGGATTCAAGCAGTTCTTCTGCCTCAGCCTCCTGAGTAGCTAGGATTTCAGGTTCCTAACACCACACCCAGCTAATTTTTGTGTTTTTAGTTGAGATGGGGTTTCACCACATTGGCCAGGCTGGTCTCCAACTCCTGACCTCAGGTGATCTGTCCACCTCAGCCTCCCAAAGTGCTGGGATTACAGGTGTGAGCCACCGCGCCTGGCTAGATTGGCAGCTTTTAATTGATTAGCTAAGAGCTGTGTCGGAACTAAGAACCAGAAGAGCCAAAACATAGAGATGGCTAAAGGTGACCCGGGAAAGCTAGAGGCAAGATGTCAGACTGACTTTCCACAAAGGAGATTTTATATATCCAGTCAAACTTTGGATGTTTGGAAAACTATGTCTGAGGAACAGAAATTTGAGTTTAGTGAAATGGCAAAGGCTGACAAAATTGGAAAATGAAGGCCAGGCGCAGTGGCTCATGCCTGTAATTCCAACACTTTGGGAGGCCAAGGTGGCTGGATCACCTGAGATCAGGAGTTCAAGACCAGCCTGGCCAACATGGTGAAACCCTGTCTCTACTAAAAATACAAAAATTAGCCAGACGTGGTGGCGGGTACCTGTAATCCCAGCTACTTGCGAGGCTGAGGCAGGAGAATTGCTTGAACCCAGGAGATGGAAGTTGCAGTGAGCCGAGATCATGCCATTGCACTCCAGCATGGATGACAGAACGAGACTCCATCTCCAAAAAAGAAAAAAAGAAAAGGAAAATGAAGAACGATTAGTCCATTAAATGACACTAAAAAGATGAGTGATTTCAGTGCTTCTGAATGGTTACGATGTGGTTTCTTCTTTATTGAGAATTTCGCCCTAAGATCAAGCCTCATGGCAAAGCTTTTGTGAATGTAAAAAAAAAAAAAAAAAAAAAAGTTGACGCATGGGATAATTTGAGACACAGTGAAAAGCAGCCTTGCAATAATGCGTTAAGCTGGAAGAGAATATGAGAATGTTGCAAGTCTAAAGGAGACTTGATGGCAATGTAAGCCCTGATGAGACGATTTACTCTTTAGCCATGAAAAAGACAGAGAACGAAGAGGAACACTTAGAAAAGAATAAGACTGGGGACAATGATGAAAAAAGCTGTATAGGCCGGGTGCGGTGGCTAATGCCTGTAATTCTAATACTTTGGAAGGTAGAGGCACGAGGATAGCTTGAGCCCAGGAGTTCAGGACCATCCTGGGCAACACAGTGAGATTACTGTCTCTATAAAAAAATAAAAAAAATTAGCCTGGCATGGTGGCAAGTGTCTGTAGTTCTAGCTACTTGGAGGGGTGGGAGAGTTGGGAGAAGGCTGCAGTGAGCTGTGATGACGCCACTGCCTTCCAGCCTGGGTGACAGAGCAAGACCCTGTCTCAAACAAAAAACAAAAAACAAAAAACAAAACCTGTATAACATTCTTCTCACTGTAACCTCCGAATAAGGGAAATACCAGAAACAAAGGTCCTTTCATTTGGGATAATGTCTATTCCTTCACTACTTTAACTTACAAAATAGAGTTATTATAGCAGAATAGTTTCTAAAAGCCTTGAAGAGGCAATAGTTAAAATGAATTCTTTGAAACTGTGCCAAAAACACACGTATTTCTAAATATTTAAAATGAAAGCAGCTTTGTGCACTTTCACTGTGAACTTTGCTCTTGTTCTAATAAAGCATTTCAGGAGGATTCAGGCACTTACAAATATGTCAAATGGTACTAACTCTATGGTTATTATCTATATAACCTTAGCTATCAGCTATGTTTATTTGTAAACTGTGAACACATACATGTGAGTGTGTGCACACACCCACACACTCCTGCCCCAATAAATCCTTGTGCTATGCTCAGATTGGCCATAGCCTGTCCACAAGATTGGATCCATTAGTTCCGCAGAAGACGGCCATTCACCTACAGTGGCTTTTTTTTTTTTATGATGAAGTAGCAATTCTAATGACCATTTTAAGACAGGAAAATCAGTACTATTGCACTCCATAAGAAGTTAGTCAAGAAAGCGTTTTTCTTTCAATAGAGGAGTAGTTACATAAATTATGGGAATACATATCATATTACAGTATATGCCTGCTAAAAAGAATGGGGTAGAACAATATGTACTGACATAGAAAGACCTCCAAGATATATTAAGTAATAAAAGCAAGTCTTAAAACAACATATGGTGTGACCTCAACTCAAATTTTATCTCAGAAATGCTGGGTTTCCCATATAAGCCCACTACCACTGACTCACTGTAATCCATTATTTTATTTTCATCATAACAGTGATGATTATCAGATTTATACCATATGCTTATATAGTAGTCCCCCTGTATCTGTGGTTTCAGTTTACCACCGTGCAAAAATATTAAATGGAAAATTCCATAAATAAACAATTCATAAGTTTTATATTGTACACCATTCTGAGTAACATGACGAAGTCTCTCACTGTCTCACTCTGTCCCACCCAGGACGTGAATCTTCCCTTTGTCCCGCACGCATCTCCACGCTGTAGCTGCTACCCTTCTATGAATCCCTTAGGAGGTAGCTGGCCTACCAGATAGACGGTCCCAGTATCACAGTGTTTATGTTCAGAGAACACTTATTTTCCTCAATAATGGCTCCAAAGCACACGAATAGTGATGAAGCTGTGAAGTACTTCCTTTTAAGTTAAAAGGTGAAAGTTCTCGACTTAATAAGAAAAGAAAAAAATCATATGCTGAAGTTGGCTAAGATCTATGGTAAGAACGAACCTTCTATCCATGAAATTGAAAAGAAGGAAAAAGAAACCTGAAAAGGCATTTAAGTTTGTAGGTAGAAGACATGAACAGAGCATGTTCTGATGGACAGCAATTGGTATAATCTGAGGTGTCAGGCATCTCCTTGGGGTCTTAGAACAGATCCCCTGTGGATAAGGGGACATGACAGTAGTTTGTTAAATTTGTTGCCTGTATTTTTCCATTAGAATGTAAATTCGAGGTCCCTGTTTTGTTCCCAGCACCTAATATGCCTGTCACAGAGTTGACTCTCAGTGAATATCTATTGAATGAATGAATCATTGGGGGGTGTGTGTGTGTGTGTGTGTGTATATATATATATATTTGAAATGGAGTCTCTATCTGTTTCCCACGCTGGAGTGCAATGGCACCATCTTGGCTTACTGCAACCTCTGCCTCCTGGGTTCAAGCGATCCTCCCTGGCTCAGTCTCCTGAGTAGCTGGGACTACAGGTGCCTGACACCACGCCTGGCTAATTTTTGTATTTTTAGTAGAGACAGGGTTTCACCATGTTGGCCAAGCTGGTCTTAAACTCCTGACCTCAGGCGATCCGCTTGCCTCAGCCTCCCCAAAGTGTTGAGGGATTACAGGCGTGAGCCACTGCACCCGGTCATATATTTTTAAAGCCCACATTTGTGTATGTGCACACGTACAGGTTAAAAAATGGAAAAATCATTGACAAGATACATATCAAACAGTAAATATGTATTACCTATCCATAAGGGAAACTTTTATAGCTTACTCTATTTCTGTACAGTGGGAATGTATTCATCTATTCCTCGTTTAAATTAAAAAAAAAAAAATATATATATATATATATATGGCCGGGTGCAGTGGCTCATGCCTGTAATCCCAGCACTTTGAGAGGCTGAGGTGGGTGGATCACGAGGTCAAGAGATTGAGACCATCCTGGCCAAAATGGTGAAACCCCATCTCTACTAAAAATACAAAAGTTAACTGGGCATGGTGGTGTGGGCCTGCAGTCCCAGCTACTTGGGAGGCTGAGGCAGGAGAATCGCTTGACCCCAGGAGGCAGAGGTTGCAGTGAGCGGAGATCGTGCCACTGCACTCCAGCCTGGGCAACAGAGCAAGACTCCATCTCAAAAATAAATAAATAAATAAATAAAATAAAAATGAAACATTAAGACATGAAACTGTAGCCCTTTTTACCTCTTTCTCAATGGCAAAGAGCCATTAAATGAAAGTTTAAAAGTAATATAGATTCAAATACTTAAACATTTGCAAAACTTTGTAATATTGACTATGTTAGAATGAGTGAATGAATGTTTTTGAGGCAAGAAAAGTAGATTTATACTTTATGACAATTTACAATTGTAGATTGAGGCAATAAAAGGACAAATCAAAACCCATTCAGTCAGAAGACTGCCCCAGCACGTGGGGGTGGGGGAGGGAACGTGATCTAGAGTATGTTTTCTGCATTTCAGTTTGTTTCTCAGTGACGCTCAGTTTAATTACGACTGAGTTGAATGAGATGGCTACTTAAACTAATATACAGTCTTGATTGTTTAAGGCTCCTTGGTAGCAGGAGATTATATAAAAATCAGGTTTATCGTTTGAATGGGAGGTGAATTTTCTTGATTTCGATTTTTTTTAGCAGCAATTTAGAGTCGTGGAAAGGGTGGGGTGAGTTCACTGTCTAGTTATCTGAGAGTATATTTGAACTGGGCATAGTGGTGATCCCAGCTGCATTGCTGTGTATGTGCCACTTTAGGTCCTGATTAAACTGTCTGAAGTTTATGCTTGAGGGGAGGAGAGATTTCCATGCAGATTCTGGACTTGTAAAACGGAAAAAGTTCATCTAATTATTTTGCTAAAACATGAAAGCATGTTTAAGGGAGTGTATGGGTTTTCCTTCTATACTCATCCAGTCTTTAGCGTAGGGAGGACGTTGTTGATGAGGGATTGAGATCCCTCTCACTCTAAGGGCCCGACGCTGGCTCTCAGTTTTGGGGTTAATGTCTTTGGACAGAGTACAGCCTCTGAGAGATCTCTGGGATGACTGCTGGGAGAGTTTACCGCCCCCACTACCCCCATGATGTCCCCAAATCTCTTTGTATCTCTTCTCTTTGTTTTTCTTCATTCCCCCTTTCTTTTTCTCGGCCATTGGTCCCTCAAGCATTGACTGCTCTTCAGACAAAATTCACTGCTGATTTTGGCCATGCTCAAAGTACATTTCCGTGTGTTGCGAGAGGTCACAGAGAGAATCAAAAGAGGAGGTTAATTCATAGACAAAAAAGGAGAAACTTTAATGGGCATGGGATTTCCGATTGGGGTTATGAAAAAGTTCTGTAACTAGATAATGGTGATGGTTTTGCAACATTGTAAATGTACTTAGTGCCACTTAATTGTACACTTTAAAATGGTTAAAATGGTAAAATTTATGTTATGTGCATTTTGCCACAATTTTTAAAAATGAGGCCTGGGCAACATAGAAAGACCCCTATCTTTACAAAAGAAAAAAAAAATAGCTGGGTATGGTGGCATGTGACTATAATCCCAGTTATGCGGAGGCTGAGGTGAGAGGATCACCTGAGCCTGGGAAGTTGAGGCTGCAGTGAGCCACGATCATGTCGCTGCACTCCAGCCTGGGAAACAGAGCAAGACCCTGTCTCAACAAATAAACAAAAAACAAAAACAAAACAAAACATAAAGAAAAAAACCCAAAAAACACTTTTTCTAAAGTGATGCCCACATTTACAAGTTCTCTCCTATTTCTTATCTCCTAAAGTTTTCATTTAAACATTTAAGAGGACCTAACACACACACAAACACAAACACACATCACCACCACCACCACCACCACTAAACTTAAACAACTAGCAGGGGACCCTGCTATTCATATGAATATATGTTTGTGTTGACCAATGTATGATCCCTCAGTTGGACCTTACTGTGGCCAGCAGTTTTCAGGAGGCTTTTCTGGGCTGAATAGAGATTAGGATGTTATGCTGTAAAATGCATCCAGGAAATCTTTAGGCAAAGCATTAGTATAGGATATATTGCTGTGTATGTATGTGTATACCTATGCATGTAGGTGCAAGACCTAAATCACCTGAATCTTGCCAATAAAAAGAGATACTTTGGGGCTGACTGATTCTTCACAAACAGCTTCTGTTGCTTTCCAATTCAACACGGAACTTTACTCATGGATCACTTTACTTTTCTAAATATAAATCACAGAACTCTACCACTGTACTTTTCAGTCTCACTGAACTAGCCAAACATTAACAAGTAATTGCAGAATTGCAGAAAGTGCATGAAGTAACATTTTCAATTTTTTCGCCATGATAGGGCTGTGTTAAAGTCAGGTTCCCTCTGTTGGCTGAGATGAGGGTTGTAGGGCTGAAGTTTGGCAATGTCAACAGGTTAGTTTTTGTGTGCTGTTACCTCACTCCCTCTCTTACTTCATTACTCTCCTTTCTTCTACCTCCTAAAGGAACTTTATTCTCGGAAAAGAACTGAGCTTTGATTCTGCAACATAGCACTGGCAGGGAAGAAGAGCTGCTCGCATATCAGCAGAGAAGCTTGGTTTTCCTTGATCTGGATGTAGACAGCCCCTGACCTTAATGACACATATTGAAGAGACAGGGCTAGCGAGAACAGCTGCTTAGTGAATCACAACAGCAGATCAGCTCCAGTCTCAGTGGGGGTGCTAAGTAGAGCAGCCAGCTCACCCTCACAGGCACACCCTGGATATCTTGTTCACATTTCTTTTCTGCAATAATAGTTCTTCATTCATTGTGTACCGTAAGGATAGATTTCATGAGAAGGAAAAGGCAACTACAACTCAAGTTTTGCAAAAGATATTTGACATTTCTGAATTTCATTAAGGAATTTGATTAAGGAATCAAGCAAAACTGCTGATTCTAGTAGCCTGAGGGTGACAGATGGTCAGTTTTTCATCCCTGGATATTAACATCCTCATTCCTCTCTCTCTTCTAAGGTTCCATAAGATCTTTCCTGGATCTAGTCAAATCACTTTATAATTCAGAGGTGATTCTGTCCCCTTAGGTACTAGGATCTGAATATGGTACCTACAGATGCAGACACTTGGTGTCAGTGATATAGTGTGACAGGAAAGATGTCCTCTAAGTATTAAATAAACACTTAGTCCTAGTGATCAAGAAGATTTCATTCAAGAAGGAGTATTAATCATTGGGTTAACGTGATTCTCTCCTGCTCCAGCCTCAGTCTGTTTAAGACAGAATTTACTCTTTCTGAACTCTTCGTTGTTCTAATACTACTGCTTCAACCTTAAAATATTCTAGAAATGTTTTGCCTTCATAAAAATTTAGTTTAAATAATAGTTTGATGATGGTTTATTGGTTCAGCCAGGCTTTACTAAAAACATCTAAGATCAAGATTGCCTTCTGTTTTCTCAAATATTTCCAGAGAGGGAGAGTTTGTTACTTTTTTCAGCCTTTTAATGACCCTTTCAGAGCACAATCACTTGTGAGATGGTTTGTGCCTGCATCAGTGTAAAGCTAAACTAGATAGGCCTTCTGCCATATCTTCTTTGCCAACTTATGTTACTTCCTTGCAGTGCCACTGTGAAGAGCGTTGCCAGTAGCCCCCCACTTACAGCACCTGCTCAGCAATGTCACAACTTGAAATATTTTACGACCTCATTGGAGAACCTGGGAAGAGTGTAAGGCAGAAAGGAGACTTTTTGATTATTTTGGAGAGCTGTCAGTCCTTTAGGCGGGTGGCCTGGAGAGGCAGTAAAGACACTCAGGGTCAAGGGTTCTCCAAGGTGACACTGTACCCTTGTTCCAAGTCTGGGTTGCAAACCTTGAATATTTGTAGCCCAACAGAAAGAAATGTTTCTAAAAAGACCTTTGCTGTCCATATACCCCTAGGAATCAGACCATACTCAAAGCAACTACTGTCAAACAGGATTCATCTCCAACTTTGAACTCTTGTGTGGTGCTTCGTGGTATTAGTCCCTTCACACTGCATTTTCCTCTCTTTATCTCTGGCTCTCTGTATTATATTCACTTTAGCTGGTCTACTCTCTTTTCACCTGCCTCTTCAAAGTAAATAGGTCTTAAAATTACCTTCATCTTTCAACACTTTGCACCATATCAGTCCCTCCTAAGAGTTCCCAGTTGCTTCTTTACTCAGTTCTAATTTGGAGGCCCTACTAATTTTCCCTTATCTCTTCTTGCATTCTGTATATTCAGCTAACAACAATTGAGAACTTACTGTATGCATTAACATAGGAAAATTAAAGCACAAAGAGTATGTCTTTTTCTCGTAGGAAAATTAAAGCACAAAGGGTGTCTCTTTTCAGCTATCCAATGTATTAAATATATTTTAATACTATGATTGAACCATTTAATTTTTCTGCTTGCCCATTTATTAATTTGCCTTATTCCGTTTTTAGACCAGTTGACACAATACTAGTGAATAAGTCAGGACACACAGGGTTGTTGCTGGAAGAAGCTGTATTTCAGGTAAATACATGCATCACTTAATTCCTCTAGATTTTTGGTTCTTCAGATTTCAGTTTTCTTGTTCACTGCTGTATTTGCAGAGCCTAGCACAGTGCCAGACACAAAGCAGTGCCTTATAAATACTTGTTAAATAAGTAAATATATGATATTAGGCTGATGGGGCATACATTCTGGACCTTTACAACTTAAAAGTAACCCCCAATCTGAGTTCAAAATAATTTTTAACTTTATACATGGCATGTATAGTTTTTTAAAAATGCTTTATGTGTTTTTAATATGCTTTAAAAATGTTTCAGAACATGCTTTAAATAAACCAAAGTCGTCAGGAGACTTAATCTTTAGTTTACCTTAAATCTTAAAACTAACCCCCAATCTGGGTTCAGAATAATTTTTACCTTTATACATGGCATGTCTAGTTTTTAAAAAAATGCTTTATGTGTTTTTAATATGCTTTTAAAATGTTTCAAAACATGCTTTAAATAAACCGAAGTCTTCAAAAGACTTAATCTTTTTGTTTGTTTGTTTGAGAAGGAGTCTTGCTCTGTTGCCCAGGCTGGAGTGCAGTGGCGCGATCTCGGCTCACTGCAACCTTTGCCTCCTGGGTTCAAGCAATTCTCCTGCCTCAGCCCCCCACGTAGCTGGGACTATAGGCGTGTGCTACCATGCCCAGCTAATTTTTGTATTTTTAGTAGAGACAGGGTTTCACCATGTTGGCCAGAATGGTCTCTATCTCTTGACCTCATGATCCGCCCGCCTCGGCCTCCCAAAGTGCTGGGATTACAGGCGTGAGCCAGCGCACCTCACCGAGACTTAATCTTTAAGGGTTAGGAATGAGCAGATATTCATTATTTTAAATACATGTTTATTGGTGCTCACGATATCATTTAAAACTGGTGCTCATTTATTCTCTTGTGAGTGAGGTGAGCTAATGTTTAGTTATGCTCAATGCTAAATGCCCATATGTTCAGTGGGCAGAGTGCAGGTATGAGAGTCAAACTCTTCTGGTCTGAACCTTGGAGGGCTACTCACTAACTATGACCTGGGACCAGTTATTTGCATTAGGAAATTAGCGTTAAGAAAGTTCGAAAGCAGCAGCCGGCACCTCGCAGGTCCTTGTTAAGTAAAACAGATCTGTGGAATGCATCTAATAATGTCCCTACATCATAGGAGAGTTGTGAAAATTAAATGAGATATCTCTAAAACACTTAACACGGTGCCTTGGTACCTGGTAAACACTCGATAAATCTTATATTGTTATGTTTAATAGAGAAGACATATTAAGATATTATAAAACACATGTAACACCAGAGAACAATGAAGTGATGTGCTCAATGACATGAGTTGTACATAAACCTAGACATCAGAAAAAAGGAAGAATCACTTCCCTGGAAGGTGAGAGAAGATCTTTCACAATATCAAGAATTAGTGGGACCGGGTGCGGTGACTCTCACTTGTAATCCCAGCACTTTGGGAGGCTAAGGCGGGCGGATCACTTGAGGTCAGGAGTTCAAGACCAGCCTGGCCAACATGGTGAAATCCTGTTTCTACTAAAAATACAAAAATTAGCCTGGTGTAGTGGCACGCACCTGTAGTCCCAGCTACTCAGGAGGCTGAAGCACCAGAACCTGGGAGGCGGAGTTTGCAGTGAGCCAAGATTATGCTACTACACTCCAGCTTGAGCAACAGCGCAAGACTCCGTCTCAAAAAAACAAAGAAAAACAAAACAAAAAAGAATTAGTGGGAGCAGAATAGCATAGTGAGAGGAAGGAGAATTTTTCAGGGGAGAACTGAAGGCAGCCCATGGCCCAGAGGGCTGAGGGGAGAAGAGGAGACAGGAAAAAGTGAGGAAGAGTCGGGTCAGGGTGCGGCAGGAAGTAAGTGGTAAGGAGCTGGATGGGGCCAAGCAGTCGAAGCCCTGGAAAGCCTGACAGCGATGCTGGGAGTTGGGCACGGGCGGCAGACAGCATGCCACCCCCGAGGTGTTCAGGCAGTGTGGTGTGGAGGGTCCTGTCTCTTCTTGTTTGGGTTGCCCTGGCCAAGGCTGTCTCTTGCAATCCATTCACATGCGTTCCAGGACCTGCATGCTTAAGATCCCTTTTATTCCTGCTTGATGCCCTTTGGCCCAAGAATTTACTACTCAGCTTTTATAACTCTTTCTTAAAATTGTCTTTCTTCTGGTGAATGACTGTGCCCCACTGAAAGTGTTTTCCTGAAAGGAAATGATAAGGGAGGAAAAAGCTCCAACTACCCCAAGTAGGCATTTTATAGGCGCTTGTACAAAGCGTGAGCCCTTGTGTGTGCCTCGCTTCCTTTCTCGTATTTTCTTTGGAATGGGAGCAAGTTATCATTTAAAAAATAACAATGATAATGGACTGGATCCTATCAGTGATCCAAGGTCACTAAAATTCTCTCGCTATATCAATCCTTTTTGAGTTGCCAGGCTTCATCTAAAAGGTGCACCTCAAGTCTCTAAAGGATATACAGTTTATTTTCAGGATTTTACAACTCAGTCAAGCTGGCTAAAGGCTGAATATATAATGAACTACTTTTCAGTCTTTGCAGGCCATGATCTTAATATTCTTCCATTTCAGTTTTGCAGCAATTGGCGAATCAGGAATTAACACTTTGGTTACCTTTATTCATAGGCTTATAAAAAGAAGTAATCATCAAAGAGTTGGCAGTTTTGAAGATACTCATATATACAAACATAAGGGTCATCTTCATGGAGCATATTGCATTGACTATTGCATTTGCTCCTCAAGTGGGGATATTACATATGAAACTTTACAGAAACTATATACATGTGGAAGATTATCTCCAGAAAATTAAGAAAGCCCTTTCCTAAAGGTGAATAAAAGGAAGCAAGAGAAAGAAAACTGATGACTGGTATAGCTGAACTTAATAAGTGCTAAACAGTAGCATCCTAGAAGGATATTTATAGAATATTTTGTGTAAGAATTTATATGACCTTTTTTTTTTTTTTTTTTTGAGATGGAATCTTGCTCAGTCGCCCAGGCTGGAGTGCAGTGGTGCAATCTCAGCTCACTGTAAGCTCCATCTCCTGGGTTCACGCCATTCTTCTGCCTCAGCCTCCCAGGCAGCTGGGACTACAGGTGCCTGCCACCACGTCTGGCTATTTTTTTTGTATTTTTAGTAGAGACGGGGTTTCGCTATGTTAGCCAGGATGGTCTCGATCTCCTGACCTTGTGATCCACCCACTTTGGCCTCCCAAAGTGGACCTATTTTTAGACATTCTTCTTCTGGCCCTCAGAAGATCAGAGAAAGCTGGGTGGTAGGGTGTGGTGGGGGGAGAATCTGTATTATTTTGTTTTAGGGTTGTTTGACATTTGAACTTATTAATTAACTCTGATGCCTTCCAGTGCATTCTGCCAACTCACTGGACAATTTCTGTATAAATGAGGTGGGTCAGAAGACAGCATTGAACAAACCATGACCATGGGCCAGCTTATGTTAACTCATTTAAACCTCACCACATCCCTGTGTGGTCAGAATTATCCCAGTTTTATAAATAAGGGAAAAAGGACTCTGAGAGTAAGGAATAACTAGTTGCCCAAAATCTTTTTTTTTTTTTTTTTTTGACGGAGTCTAGCTCTGTTGCCTAGGCTGGAGTGCAGTGGCACAATCTGGGCTCACTGCAACCTCCGCCTCCCGGGTTCAAGCGATTCTCCTGCCTCAGCCTCCCGAATAGTTGGGATTACAGGTGCCCACCACCACGCCCAGCTAATTTTTGTATTTTTTTAGTAGAGATGGGGTTTCACTGTGTTGGCCAGGCTGATCTCAAACTCCTGACCTCATGATCCGCCCACCTCGGCCTCCCAAAGTGCTGGGATTACAAGCACGAGCCACCGCACCCAGTCGAGTTGCCCAAATTCTTGTATGACTCATGAGGGCCATGCTAGGACTCAAGCCCTCATCTCCCCAGCACACTGGACTCGTTTTTTTTGCATGTGGTAGCTGCCAGGGCACATTCTCTTGTCTTGTCTCTCCTCTAGTCTCATAATGGTCCTAAGCTTCCCAAATCATTTTAACTTTGATTCTTTAACCCACTTCCAAATTATAAAAACTGAACTTATTTCACATTTACTTCTTTCAAAGAATCACTCAATATCCTACACTAATCTTTCATAAAATAGATTTTGTGATCAAGTAAGTCTGAGGAATACAGAACTTAGCACAGTTGGCCCTGTGCAGTGGGTCACGCCTGTAATCCCAACAATTTGGGAGGTCAAGGTGGGTTGATCACTTGATGTCAGGAGTTCAAGACCAGCCTGGCCAACATGGTGAGACCCCTATCTCTAATAAAAATACAAAAAATTAGCCAGGCATGGTGTCTGTAATCCCAGCTACTTGGAAGGCTGAGGCAGGAGAATCACTTGAACACGGGAGGTGGAAGTTGCAGTGAGCCAAGATTGCGCCGCTGCACTCCAGTCTGGGCGACAGAGCAAGACTATATCTCAAAAACAAACAAACAAAATAACACAAACACAAACAAAAAAAACTTAGTACAATTTACCAGTTTCTTTCACAAGCTATTTACTCATGTATTTATTCATCCTTTTATTCTGGTAGAACATCTCGAGGGACTAGTTTTCCACAAAACTACCCATCTTAGTAGTGTGTCATCATGGGCAAATCACTTTACCTCTTTGAGCCTAAGTTTTCCGTTCTACATGTCAGACTAAAGATATTCTAAAGGTCCCTTCAGCTTTAAAACTTCCTTGATATGGGCCCCACCACCATGCCAAATCCAGGCATTTGTGCTACCACTATGAGCTTGCTAAGGATAGCCTAAGATTTTCTGAAAACCAGTCATTCATTCATGCATAGAATATTTATTTATTAATTGTCAAGCACTGTGTTAGGTTCTGAAGATAAAAAGACAAGACATAAATAAGACAAATAAGAAACTATCTGCCCACTGGAGGGGTGACATATATGAACTGATGATTTAAAAAATACATAAGGGAGGAGTAGAAATATGCATAGGTAATACAGACACATGTGAACTGATGATTTTTAAAAATCTCAGTAAGAGAGAAGTAGAAACAGTTACAAGTAATAAAGACTCGTGGAGGAACTGCCTCCCATCTGTGGGAGTTGTGTAAGGCCTAGTTGGAGAGAGAACACCCAATCTGGGTTTTAAGGGATGAGACAAAGAAAGAGAAGCTACTCCAGGCAGAGAGTATACAAGAACCAAAGAAAGCACAGGGAGTTTAAGCAGCATCATGTCTGCAGTGATCTACGAGAGTTTGGCATTGCTGGAATATAAAGTTAGAAAGTTCAAGGCAGGTGACGCTGAGCATAACATTGGAGGTGTAGGCAGGGGCCAAATGTTGAGGGCATTCTCTGTCAGATTCTTGAACTTCATCAAAGTGTGTTAGAGATGAAGAGTTGGAGCCGGCGGAAGAATTGAAGCAGAGAAATGACATGTTCACAGCTGCATTTTATACTGTTGTGTGGAAAGTAAATACAAAGATAGATAGGGAGACAAGTGTGGAGACCACTGAAGGTGTTCAGAGGCTAGGTAATGAGTGCCAGGACCAAGAGAATAATGGGAAAGCAGAGAAAGGAATGGATTTGAGAAGTATTTAGTATTTAGTAGGTGTAATCTGCTCAGTCTGGTGATTGATTAGATGAAGAGGGTAAAGGAGAGGCCATCACCTTCTAGTTTGGATGATTAAATATCTGATGTCAGTATAAGAGGAGGTGCTACTTTATGGAGAAAAATGAAGTGATGTGATTGGTTTTGAACCTGCTCAGTGTAAGGTCTCTCTAAGACATTTGCAGATATCTTAAAACTTGGAGTTATTATACCACAACCCCATTCTGTGCATCAAACTCAAATGGAGGTTTCGTTTTGTGTAGAGGACTCACATTTAAGGACTACTCCATATTGCTATTTATTTGATTTAGGTTGTTGGAATATTGCAAATAAATGGCAATTTTATTTTTAATAAACATGAATATCAATTAAAATCATAAATAATTTCAATGTACTCTTATTTAACCACAGAATTATGAGGCAGGCAATAGTGTTTATACTTAATGGTTTAAGTCTCGTTGTTTTTAAGAGTACAGTCAGCCCAGAGCAAGACTTCATCTCAAAAAAAAAAAAAAAAAAGAGTACAGTCAGTCGTATCTGTGGATTCTGCATCTGTGAATTCAACAAAAAATTCCACAAAGTTCCACAAACCAAAGAACTTGTCACAGAATTGATGTGTAGGTATTGTATTAGGTATTAAAAGTAACCTAGAGCCGGGTGCGGTGGCTCACGCCTGTAATCCCAGCACTTTGGGAGGCTGAGGCAGGCGGATCACGAGGTCAGGACATCGAGACCATGCTGGCTAACACAGTGAAACCCCGTCTCTATTAAAAACACAAAAAAATTAGCCGGGCGAGGTGGCGGGTGCCTGTAGTCCCAGCTACTCGGGAGGCTGAGGCAGGAGAACGGCGTGAACCCGGGAGGCGGAGCTTGCAGTGAGCTGAGATCGTACCACTGCACTCCAGCCTGGGCAACAGAGCAAGACTCCGTCTCAAAAAAAAGAAAAAAAAAGAAAAAAAAATTAGCTGGGTGTGGTGGCGGGCGCCTGTTGTCCCAGCTGGCTCGAGAGGCTGAGGCATGACAATCGCTTGAACCTGGGAGGCAGAGCTTGCAGTGAGCCGAGATCGAGCCACTGCACTCCAGCCTGGGAGACAGAGTGAGACTCCGTCTCAAAAATAAATAAATAAATAAATAAAAATAAAAGTAACCTAGAGATGATTAAAGTATACAGGAAGATATGTGTAGGTTATATGCAAATACTATGTCATTTTATATAAGGAACTTGAGCATCAGTGCATTTTGGAATCTGCAGAAGGTCCTGGAACCAATTCCCCATGGACCCCATAGCACTATATGTATTGTTGAAAGAAAATAAACCTATACCCACTCGTGTAGATTTATTTTTTTTTTACTAGTACGATCAAACATAATTTAAAAAGTCTTCTTTTTACCAAATCCTTAACATCTGCGTAGATGAATTTAAAAGATTGTAAATCGGCTGGACTGGGTGGCATGTGCCTATAAGCACTTTGGGAGGCCAAGGTAGGCGGATCACCTGAGGTCAGGAGTTTGAGACCAGCCTGGCCAACATGGTGAAACCTTGTCTCTACTAAAAATACAAAAATTAGCCTGGCGTGGTCATTAGCCTGGCGTGGTGTCAGCACATGCCTGTAGTCCCAGTTACTTGTCCAAGTACTTGGATGGTTGAGGCAGGAGAATCGCTTGAACCCGGGAGGTGGAGGTTGCAGTGTGCCGAGATGGTGCCACTGTACTCCAGCCTGGGCGACAGAGTGAGACTCCGTCTCAAAAAAAAGAAAAAAAGAAAAAGAGATTGTAAATCTCCTTTTCTGAACTTCATATATGCCAGTTGTTCCAAGTTCTGCAATACCTCAAAGCCAAGAAACTAACTCCTCACTTTCCCAGCTGTCATGGTGAACTGAATCATTTTCTACATGGCTCCTCTCATTTCTTTCTGAAGGCACTATTTAAAGCATTCCAGCTGAATAGATTCTGCAGGATCTTTCTATGGGTTAGGAATATGGTCTGCATAGGAACTGGCCCAAATATTCCTCACTGGAAGTTGGTATCAGCATGAACCAGATCCGGGTGTCTGGGGCTCTATCAGCAAGTAGGTCTACACATACTGGAAGCAGGTGACGGGAATGTTAAAGGAAAAAGGGACTGATGAAAGATGAGAAATAATAAATTCAAGAAAAAAGTCTCTTACCAGGCTCTTGTTGTATTTTGTGGTTGTTTTTAAACCAAGTGATCTGAGGTTCGGGGGCACCATTAGCATGACAGTCTAAAGTGGTGGAACTGCTGATGGCCACTGTGTGATCGCTGAGGTTTCGCAGGAGGTATGGTGCTTCCTGATCTAATGAAGAAAGAAAGGGAGTTGTGATTACTCGTCAACTTTATTCTCATATTGTCTATGCATATCAACATTTAAAATATACAGAGAAACAGCAAAACTCAACTATTAGGTTTCATTTGCATTTTGTTCACTTTCTCTTCAATCATTAACCTGCTGCTTCCACTTTAATAAGATGCTACAGTAAATTGAAATTTATTACAACATAGTGAAATCAAGGACTAGATTTTATATTTTTAGATTTCAATACAAAGGCTTTTGCCTAGCTAGCTAGTTTCCTTCCTTTTTTGAGAGAAGCTTTTCTAAAACTCAAGGATTTTGCATAATAGTTCAGGAGATATAAATAAAAAACATGATTTTGTGTATAGTCTTGTAATGAATTTTTATATATAGTGTTGTAGTGATAGGCTAATACAATTTTGTGTGTTTTTATTGATGTATTTGTGGGGGCATGTTTGTGTTACTCAGCTGTCAGTAACCTAAGTTGTAAGGCAGCAGACCAAACAGGAGAATTTCTTGAACTTTGAAAGCTTTATTGGTTCTTTCCTTCCTCCATTCCCTTCCCAAATGCAAGCAACCAAAGAATTAATTCAAGAGGCAGAGGCACAGATTTGTAGTTTTTGCACTATATAATAGTACAAATATTGTATTTTATATTATTTTCTTTTAAAACATACAAATATGATACAATACAATTTATTTTAATAAAATGCCAACCAATATAGTACAACAAAATGAATTCAATACATTAAGATGCAATACATTACAACATTAAAATCCCACATAAGAACAGCAGTACCCCCAAGGCCCCCAATGAGTACAGTATATCTCTAATGAAGTAGTCAGTCAGTCCTGCTGATGTGTATACATTCTAGTTAGGAGGGTACTGGATTGGTAGCTAAAGCTTCCAAGGTAAAAAATAAAAACAACTCCTAATATCTTTCCCACCCTCCCAAGTCATTCCTTTCCCCTCTTGTTGGAGATCCTGGAACAGAAATCAAAAGAGTTTTGGCATAACTGACACGTTCTCTGTTACTGTCTTCAATTATACAGTATGAGCTTTCTCTGCCCGTTTTTGATTTCCTCATCTTAGTGTACTAAAACTGTGAAGGCAGCTTAGGAGTGATGACGATGCTACAAAGATGATACATTGCAATGGCCTTGATTCCATGTCCCTGCAGGGTTCTGCCAAGTCCCCAAACCTTTCTGAGTCCTGCAGGGCAACTCTCAGGATTAGCATTTGTTAAAGCAATTTAGAAATCCCAGGTTAAAATGTGTATTATCATATAACTTTTATAACATTGTTGAAGAAGTATATCATGGCAGGGTTACTACCTGTTAGGAGAAACAGATTTCTCAATAAATTTTGATTTCTATAGCTTATCATTAGTCTTCTCATTTTGTAAAAAATGAAATCTGAAGGCCAAAAAAGTGTGTTGAAGGAAGTGCTCTGATGTATAGAAACTTCTTCAAACTAGCATGGAATGAATGATAGCAATGATCCTTTTGCCTCTTTGAGCATGTCTTTCCTATCTTGTCTTGCCCCCTACGCAGAACCATTACAATATTTTTGTTTTTACATTGGGTGCTATCTGTCAAACAGCTTTTCCTAATTGAAACTGCAGTCCTGTTTAAAACCTTTGATTTATGACTACTTGTACATGCTTGCTCATTACAATTTTGGCATTTTTTTTTACATAGTAAAGACCCCAAACATATCAGCGAAACATGACAAGACCATAAAGAACCGTATCATATTATTTTTTAGTCTCTTTTACGGTGGCAAGCCAATTTTGAAATATCTTATTTAAAACTCAGACCCAATTCACTGAGTTATACTTTTAATAGCTTCCTCAGCACACTATTTCCCATGCATTAATATGATAAAATAATCTATCACTGCCCATAGGTCTTATAAAAAGGAAGTCTGAATATAGGGCCCACAACACTAAAATAGTTTTTCTAGCTACAAAGTATAACATCATCAACACAGACACGATTTGGACTCCCTGACAGGTAGATTGGAAAACGATGTTTAAAGAGAAGAGAACATTTTAACATAAATGTCATTAAGAATTTCAAAGGCCTTATTTGTACTACACAAACTTCAGATGATAGAAGCAGCAAAAAGGCTGCAGAATGTACATGGGACTCTCAATTAAATACAAGGTTCACATAAACATTCTGAAATGTACAGTAATATGCATTTTTCTTTGTACCCATTTCTGAAAAATGTTCTATGTTAAAAGTCTCATTTTTGGATAGTTTCTAAATGATCAATCAACCCAGGAATCATATTTTGTCAATTCTTACTTTATACATTATATATAATCTATTTTGACGTTTTGAATAAGGCTGGTGCGTTGAACCCATATTTCAAAACCTAAGTTACTTAATGGAAGTAGGTAGTGGCTTTCCAAAGTTTAACAGTGTAGCTGATCCCTTCAAACTGAGAAAATCAGAATTAACAGACATTTGTGCTGGTTATCAGTAGCCAAAGATAGCTGCCCACCAGGTTATTTTACTTTACAGTGTTAGGGCCCCAGAGATCTGCCAGGTCACATAAATACACAGCTTCTATCCTCCGTTTGGAATGGGGACTGAGGAACCAGCCTCACACCCCCTATTCCATTTCAATTATTCCCCATTTTAGGCTCCTTTTTTCTTCTTCCCCCCACCCCTTCTGTTATCTTCACCTCCCTTCATACCCCAGGTTAACATACCCCTAGGGTATGTAATAAAAAACAAAACCCACCCAAAAGTTTCTTTTAAAAAAAAAAAAAGACTCTCCGGAAGGATTAATTACACAGTGAACAACTACCACTCTCTGGAATTCTTCTACTCATCTCTTGGAAGTTCTTAAAATCATCTTTTGTAAATACTAACATCCTCCCCTCCCCACAAAAATTGCAACAGGGGGAAGGAAATGGTAGGTTTTGCATGTCCAATTCACCATTTTGTTTTCATAAGGATCCCTCAATCATCCTATTTGCTTTTTTAATGTTAGCAGCTATTAAGGCCCCCGCGTTCTATGGTATTAAGGCATTGTTTCCTGAAGGAACACACTAACTTATAATGAACAAAGACGCCAGGCCAAAGAGCCATAGGTAAAATTTCAAGATACAATTGATTTTTCTTTCCTTTGGGCTGACAACTTCCAGGTTACTAATTGTTTTCAGAGCATTTGGGGCTCCATAAAACTGGCATTCTGGGGAAATGCTATTGTTTACTCTTTCACGTTTGACAAAAGCAATTCCCACGTGAAAGACAAGTTTAGCCGTGGGACAGAGTCTGTTACCTAAAGGAGGAAACAGTCTGGTGAGTTCCCAAGCTTGAGAAGTTGTCATATTGTCACCTCCTATTGAACTGTCCAGCCACTGTGTTTCTCAGCCATGGCTATTTTGGTCATTATAGTTTTTGTTTTTTTTTTTAAATAGTTTATGCAAGTCACATATAATGATCAATCATAAATAAAAACAACAGAACAATGCATATTAAATTGGTGAAAAAGTCATTTTCCCTCAAATGCAAGCTTAAAACAAGAAATTACAACTTCTCTTGATTTAAAACTGGTGTGTTTTTTTAAAATTACTTTGAATTTTGCTTCTACAGTTTTGTCGTTTCTTAATCCCCATAAAAATCCTATTAACATTTGCATATGGGGAAAGTGGACCTTTTTAATGGGCAAATTTTAAATTTACATTTAGAAGAATGCATTAATTCTCTGGTTGCAATAGCCTTTATTTCCTTGATAAATTGATTGTGGTACACCTTTGAATTACTGTCACTTTAACATGATAGAGTTCCTTAACATAATAACCGGAGGACAGGAATATTTAAAATTAAGGCATGATCCACTTTCTTTCAGGTGCCATCAATAGCTGTGCAGTGCAGTCAGAGACAGCAAGGAGCAAACCCTTTGCTAGGCTAGTCTGCTGTGGCACTAACTGCATAATTACCTGGATCGCACGAAAGGAGGGAGGGGAAGTTGATTTGGATGGACTCTTATAATTCACGCTGCGATAAACCTTTACTATCTCTGAATTACACCAACATCTTGCACCCCTGGGGCCCATTTTAGAAGCTCCGGTTCAAGATTAATGTGCTTAATGTAAAAAAAAAAAAAAAAAAAAAAAGCATTTTCAAATAAATAAGCATTATAACTTGCTATCCAGGTGCTATTTACAAATCAAGAGCAGATGAAATAGTCCAAAATAAAATCAGGCAGAAGTCCAACAGAGTCTCAAATTCAACTGTACTCATTCTGAGCTGGAAAATTAAGTTATTCGTGTCCATCTTTGGCAGAAACCAGCATTTGTTTAAATTATTCAGTTTGTGCAGCTTCAACACTTAAAAATAAAAAGAGGTTGGCATCAAAATGGAAGGAAAGGATCATCCAAAGTTGTTGTTTATCAGGCAGGAGAAAACAGCAAGAGCAACAAACACAGAGAAGGCAGTGCAGGGATCCTCCAAATCCAAACGTGCACCAAGTCGGCCCCCCGGAGCAGCCCCCTTGGCCTGAATGGGGGGCCCAGGGCTGGGGGCTGGGGGTCTCATTATTACTGCTATCATCTCCGAACTCATTTTGGGAGGAGCATCTCCTCTGAGCCTGAAAGTTAGCAACAGTGACAATAAATCAAGATGATATGAGACAACTGTTACTTTTTAATGAGTCCTTTAATGTTTTACATTACTTTGTGTGGTACAATCATTCCTTGTGCTTTTAAATTTGGAGATCCGAGAGAAAACAGCCTTTTTGTTGCAGTGCTCACCTCTGATTGTAACTTCTTTCTTCTGCAGGATTTCTTCCCCTGTGTATACATTCCTGGCTCTGCAGGCATAGGTGCCTGAATCTTCCAGGGAAACATTCATGATGGTAAGATTAAGAGTGATGGAGTGCTCCTTAGTGATGGCCATTTTTTGCTTGCTAATACTGTAGTGCATTGTTCTGTTATTAACTGTCCGCAGTAAAATCCAAGTAACATCTCTGTATAAGAACTTGTTAACTGTGCAAGACAGTTTCAGGTCCTCTCCTTCCGTCGGCATTTTTTCCAAGTTAACGTGAAACCCATTTGGCACATCTATAAAATAAGAATAAAGAATTTCAGTTCACAGAAAAATCAGTGTCTTTTAATGAGATATTCAAAGATCTTAAGAATCATTTGTGCACAAATTCTCTCAGCATCAGCATTAAAAAGAATGAGTATTTAAGGTAAATGAGCAAACATAGCAGGTGGGAATCAACTAAGTTCATTCTATCAGAAGTGAGGTAGGAAATGCAAAAGAGAAGAGTTATTAGGATGCATTTTCTCTTGATTTACCTGAAGTTACTCTTCAAAGTGGCATGTTTTTTCCAACTTGGGTGTTAACTTTATTTCTTTTTTTTTTTTTTTTTTGAGTCAGAGTCTCGCTTTGTTGCCCAGGCTGGAGTGCTGTGGCATGATCTCAGCTCACTGCAACCTCTACCTTCAGGGTTCAAACTATTCTCCTGCCTCAGCTTCCAGGGTAGCTGGGATTACAGGCATGCACCACCATACTGGGCTAATTTTTGTACTTTTTGGTAGGGGCGAGGTTTCACCATGTTGGCCAGGCTGATCTCGAATTCCTGGCCTCAGGTGATCCATTCTTCTCAGCCTCCCAAAGTGCTGGGATTATAGGAATAAGCCACTGTGCCCGGCCTCATTTCCTATTTTTAAAATGATGCACAGTACTACTACTGGCAAGTGACACTGGCAAGTGGGCAAAATAGTGAAGTAACATAAGAGCAATTCGTCCTAAAAACCAAAGGCACACTTATGGTCAAACTTATCCAAAATAGTTTGCAAACCAGTGAAAATAGGAAGTCCTAGGTAAAGTGCCAATCAATTCCACTTTAGCCCTAGACTTTTGCAGTGAGAAGTAACTGTTATTCACTACCCTCCTCCTGCTCCTGTCCCAGATTACTTGCCCTGGTCCAGCAAAGACCACAGTGGGCCAGTGGCACAGTGGGCCAGAGAGGAGCCCGCTGATTTACTCAGGACTTCTTTCATGGGGATGGTTCTACTCAGACCTGAGAGAGCAAAGATTTCTTCTGAAAATGTGGACAACTAATCTGGAAGAGTTGCCAGATTCTAAAATGGGGGTGATAGAGGGGTAAAGAGAATAATTTTAAAAATCAAATTTACTCTCAAAAATATTTTAAACATGTTCTGAAGGTGGCTATATCATTAAAAGCCATTTTCTCCAATGTCGATCTCCAGCTAATCTTTGTGAAAGGAAAGTAAGTCTTGGGACCCCAAAATCATGAAGCTAAAGGGAAAAGTCAAGTTGAGAACTGCTTAGCACAAACCTGCCTCCCGTTCTCTTCAAAGTCATCCCTCTGCTCTCTGAGATAAATGCATACCTGATTGCCTCCTTTGGAAAGGCTAATCAGAAATTCAAAAGAACAGAACTCCCCTATCTATGACCTGGAAACCCCCTCCCCACTTTGAATTGTCCCGCCTTTCCAGGCGGAACCAGTGTACATCTTACACATATTGATTGACGTCTCATGTCTCCTTGAAATGTATAAAACTGAGCTGTACCTCAATCGCCACCTTGGGCACATGTTGTCAGGAGCTCCTGAGGCTGTCCACTTTGGCAAAATAAACTTCCTAAATTGACTGAGACCTGTCTCAGATATTTTGGGCACCTTCACCCCCATCTCCCAGGTGTCTCTGTCAACACCCCATGAGCTCTTCCCCCCTGCATGCCTCACCTGGGCTGTCAGTCCACTTTGGGGCTGAGAGTTCCTTAGTATCATTTGGCCAATCTCACGGGAGGATTTTAAAAAGTCTGCCGGCCCTGAACTGACCCGCTCTCAAAACCTTCCCATTGCTTACTACTAGTGGTGTATCTGCATTTGAGCAAAGAATTTGGGCCAACATCTTACAAAGTGCTTTGAAGATGAAAAGCATTATGTTATGCTATTATTATTATTATACTTTGCACACAAAGCTATAAAGAAACCTTTAAACGTTAAGGGGACAATAGTCCAAAATTAGATATCATATCAACTCTTTCCTAAATCTCACTTTGCTTGTTTTTCTGATTTTTCTGAGCTTTGGCTTTATTATAAAGTGTCACGTCTGAAGAAATGCCAAAGTATTCATTTGGAACCTGGGAGCGGGGCGTAACAGTGACTTACGAAGCCGTCAGTGGCTGAGGAGAGAGGATACCAGTGGAGGTTTTCCTGCTTTTAAAATGAAAATCTAAGAATGTGCCAGAAGATGCAGGAGGGGCAGCTGACAGTCACTTTTAAGATAACAATAAGGTGTCAGAAATAGTTGCTCTAATTCAGCATCTTTTTATATTTGGGACATTTTCCAAGCATGAGGAGTAAAACATCAGCCATCAACTTTTACACAGATACTAGAGCAGAGGTATTGTGCACTGGTTGCCATCAGCTCTTACAAGACCACAGACTTTCCATTTATGAGCTCTCATCCTGGTAGGTAGAACCCAAGTGAGCCCAAGTAACACCATTGAGATCGTGTAGAGAGTTTCTATTTACTTTAGTGATTTGAAACTTCCTGTGGAAATAGCTCACAGGTTTCCTGATGGAAGATTTTGTTTATCTTTGCCAAGCACCACCAGGAATCTCAAAATAAAACGCATTCAGTGACATTGGGAAGCCAGGGAGATAAAGCAGTGCTGTTCCTGTTTCACCCTCAGTAATTGCTAACACACCCATAGTCATGCTGAGTGCCAGCCAAACAGCAAAAACACACACATAGGAAAAGCAAAGAACCAAATTCGTTTTGAGGCCCATTTCTTATATAGGGGACATGGTCACTGAAGCTAATTTGTTATGTTATCAGACAGCCTCTTGGAAATGACTATTTCTCAGTCTCACCCCTTTGGTATTCTCTTTTGATCCATGGAAGACGATAAATAAAATGTCCTCAACTGTTTAATGAACCCGGAGGGATTTTTCTCCTTAATTCATGTTGATTTTTTTTTAGTCTGAGTACAAAAACAGACCAAGAAAGAATTGCCTTCTAACCCTCAAAGTGAAAACAAGAAATCTTCCCACACTTAAGTATCTGTGGCGAATTCAGCACAGTCATCATCATTACCAAATAATACTCATCCATCTAACATATTATCACATCCATGGCATCTTATGAGGTGTCATGGAGAAGAATCAACCCTTGCTCAGAAGAGGCATTCGACCCAGGGTTAGATGACAGTGTAATCTATTTATAAAGGTGCATACTTGGGGGTAGATATTTCGACTCAATTGGATCAGGCATGTGCATTAAGTTCATGAAAGGGACAAGCATAGGAATTTAAAAGGATGCCAGGGATCTCATTTGTTGGGTAAAAAAATAAAGAAGGCTCTACTGCCACTGAAGAGTGGAAATAACATTATTTAAAAAGAGAGTGAACGGTTACCAGGAAGCTTTGCTTGTTTCAAGTGGATGCTATGTATAAGTGTGTGCCAAAGTTTGGAGTCGAAGCGGTCAAGGATTCTAATGGCCACAGTTTACCATTTTCATCAGTTTGGAAGGCAACTAAAAGTCTTTTTGTTTTTTGTTTTTGTTGTTGTTGCTGTTGTTGTTTTGCAGCAGGGTCTGACTCTGACACTCAGGCTGGAGCGTGGTGGTGCCATCATGGCTCACTGCAGCCTCGACCTCCTGGGCTTAAGTGATCTTCCCACCTCAGCATCCCAAGTAGGTGGGAATACGGGCACATGCCACCAGGCCTAGCTAGTTTTTGTACTTTTTGTAGAGACAGAATTTTGCCATGTTTCTCAGGCTGGTCTCAAACTCTTGTGTTCAAGCGATCTTTCCATCTCAGCCTCCCAAAGTGCTGGGATTTACAGGTGTAAGCCATTGTGCCTGGCCCCAAGTAATTGTATTTTAAAGAAGGGACAACATGATTGAAATGAGGACCAGTAAAGATCCAAATCTAGATAAGTAGAGCATTAAAATTTCAGACAGGCACTTTTAAAGCATTACCCTCACTGAGTCAAGTATAAACACTGAACAAATATATGTTCATTTTTTTCAAAAAATAGGCATATGAGGTACAACATTCCTGAGTCTTTATGCTCATCTCTAGTGACAAAGATTTGAGTAAGAAAAAGATAATAATTATTTAAAAACTAATAATGAATGTAAGCAAGTTAACCTAATATCACAATCAAAACTAGAACTTTTCAGGACTGGTAGAAAAAGGTTAAGGGAAAGTATATTCCAGGCAATGAGGGCTTGGTTGGCTGAACTTGTGTCAGTTTTAAGATTAAAGCTCTTGGATTTCTAGAGGAAAAGAACTGTGAGCTTCAAGTAGGTATGTCTGAATTGAATTCTCATTGTTCTTTTGGACCCTGTCCAATATGGATAAGCCTTGGGATCTAGAAGAGGTTTCTACCCCACCATGGTTATACATTGTACAATATGGTGAGAGGTAGGAGGGAATATCCGCCTGAATTCAGCAGGTGATCACCTTTATCAACTTGGACTCTTTCAGCAACAACACCATGGGTAGAAATATGATGCAGCAGTGAGACTCTGGGCTAGCCAGATGTTGGTGCTGTGACTAATGCTAGGCATCGGTTAGCTTTCCTTGGGAACACTGATTAATAAGGAAGTGAGCATGATGTTCCCTCTTCTCTTGGTACATCCTCTTCCAGTAGTGCCCTCAGACCCAGGCAAGAAGGGTCCCTGTGGCAGCTCTGTTCTGGTCATAGCTCTTCCCACAATGTGAAGAGTTTATGGGGCCAGGTGAGCATGCCTACCCACAGCCTGTGTCACTTCATTCCTGTATCATGCTCCAGGTCCCTGGGATCTCAGAATTCCCTAAAAGGCTGATTGAAATCTGCTTCTAGCTTGGCTCTTCTTCCCTAGGTCCGGCCTCCTGAGCTCAGACTGCTTGTCAGTTTTCACACCTTTGGGTCTGTGCAAGCAGTGGCCAAGGGAAACTGTCTGTGAGGGGCATGGGCAGAGCTCAGATGTGTGGGCTGGGAGACACCACACATGGTGCATGGCCCCTTGCAGTGTGGACAGGGTAAGGGGCGCAGAGGGGAGGTGGATGATTTAGTTTTTCTGCACCGCCAGGTGCTGCCACAATCTAGTCTGGAATCTGAGGAGTCTCAGAGCTCTAAATTGATCCTGACCTCTCAGGTCATCATGAAAGTATATTTGTCCATAGGGGGCTAAAACATATTTAATGGCTTATTTGCTTGATGTAGAACTTGTCAGTAGTCAGACATATGGTTTGTGGGCCTCCACTGGTACTCTTGTCTTGGCTCTGAAAATGTCAGGGCAAGCCTGTTCTCTTGGTCTCCATCTATTCAAATCCCACCTTCTCTCTACCTATTCAGGTCCTGCTTCCTTCTCAGAGGCTTACAGCTGCACTGTCCAATATGGTACCTGTGAGCCTCATGTGGCTTTTGAGCACTTGAAATGTGGCTACTGTGTCAGAGGAACTGAAGCATATTCAGTTTATTTGATTTTATTTAAATTGATTTAAGTGTAAAAACTGAAGCAGTGTAATATTTTTTAAAATACTGATTACATATTGAAATCACAATAGTTCGGATATATTGGGTTCAATAAAATTAATTTTACTTTACAAAAAACATGGTTACTAGAAAGTTTTAAATGGTATTTGTGACTTATATCTCTATTGGACAGTGGTGGCTTTAGAAAGCAAGCTCATCTGTCACATGACCTCTGCATATAAATTTTGATACTAGGATGTATGTAATTTAACATTTCTTCTTTGTTTCCTTGGTGTTAGAACTGTGTTCCTAGAAAGACAGGACTTCATTGATGCGCCTCCCAGTGCTCAGTAGAGTTGAACTGTACCATTTAACAGTGCTCATTAAACTGTTACAAAGTTATTGAATGTTCAGAACAAAACAGGAAATGTTCAGTCTTTTGTATTCTAAATCAGACATACTCTGACTATGGGTTGAGATAGTAACTTGTTTCCAACCAAATATAAAGGACAGTGCAAACCTTTGTATTTAACTAGTCCAAATCTTCTGAGTTTTATTAGAGCACCAATCTGTGTGAAATCTCCATCTGAATCCTTCTCTAACTAAAGGCCACGTCCTATTTGGAATGGATGCAAAGATGACTTCTCTTCCACTTCTCTAACATAAGAGACAGGGACTGAGTTGGCCTAGAGCAGCTCTGCTATGCACCTCTCCAAATCCCATTTGCTCCTCTGGAAAACACAAGAGCTATGATGCAGAACAGCCTCTGGAATCCCTGCCAGCCCTGATGTTCTATGAGAATCTACTCAGGGATATCTCCCATGGCACAGCTTCTCTGGGGCTTGGTTAACTTGCCAGAGGCTCCTGTGATCTGACAACGCATATGTATCATGGAATTGGACCTGTCTATTTCTTTCTGGAGACCTTCTAGCAATTTCTGCAGCCTGCCCCGTTCAGTAAGAAGTTTCCAGAAAGTTGGCCTACTGCCCATGTTTCCTCAGAAATTGGGGGAGTGTGGAGCCAGGCAATTGTTTTTATACTTTGAGCTACTTACTTCCTTCCTGTACCCATTGAGGGACATAGGGAGTGCCATTTGTGTACCTTGGAGGTTTTTAAGATTTGCAGAGACCATCATATTTAAGGCTAAAAATTCTTAAATGCTATCAAAAAATAGCACATTAACTATTGTTAATAAAGCTCAGTTTCAGATTGCTATAGAGCCTTATTCCCCAAAAAGTCTAAATTACCTAAGTTGTGAAACAATTAACTTTTTGGTTAAAACAAAAACAAAACCAAAAACGATGTCATCATATTGTATGCATTATAATTGGTTTCCTTGATTGGTATTGAACTGCTATGTACCAGACCCTGTGCTAGGTACTGAAGGGAATGAAAAAATGAGCATACAGATTCCCAATTCACAATCCAGTCTGGGAGGGAGACAAACACAAATAACTCTAAAAGAAAATTCGGGGAAATAACTCTTTAGGAGATCCGATGAGGTAGAATTCTATTCCTGAGAGCAAGGATGAAGGCACTCAAAGTTTGACAATTCTGTGGAATTAAAAAAAATCACTCAAGCTATAAATGCACTAAAAGCAAACAAGACTGAAGAGAGAATGAAGTCACCAGGCTGTCTCTGGGTATAGGATGTGTGGCTTACCTGTGATATAAAAGCTTATGTTTCTTCCCACCGTCCCAACTTTATTGGAAGCTATGCAACTGTAGATTCCAGAAATTCTAGAGTCAGCCACAACCAAGGTGCTAGCCGTCTGCAAAAGAAAAGGAAACTTTAGCTAGCAATAGGACAAATAACTAATTGAACACCCCAAGCTACTTCTGAGGTTGAAATGATTCAGCGATTCCATTCATTCTGTAAAGAGAATATTGCATAGGTGGTGGTTACCAGAAGGCTCTCCTCTTGCCGAGCCCCAACAAGAATGGAAAAATAACAGGAAAGCAGGTCCTCAGGAGACCGGGGCCTATGACATCCGACTCATATGAGGGTTTCAGGCTTATTTATCTCGTGCTGCTGGTCTAACAATTACAGACCTGAAGCTGAGATGTGGGACTGCACGTCCTACCCTACGAGGTGGTCAGTCCCACATCAATGAGAGGAACAGGTGAGGCTGAGGCCTTCCCTTTTGTTTGGGTGACCTGAGAGCATGGATGCCAGTTGTGACAGGAGCTTTCTCTGCTATTTGGTTCTATAACAAGAATGTTAAGTGAGCAAGTATAGAAGAGAATGTTTGGTTGAAACTTTATTTTTTCTTTAAGAAATGGGGTCTTGCTATGTTGCCCAGGCTGGTCTTGAACTTCTGGGCTCAAGCAGTTTTCCAGCCTTAGTCTCCCAAGTAGCTGGGACAACAGGCACATGTCACTGCACCTGGCTTGAAACATTTTTTTATATGCTCAAATAATGTGGCGTGCAGCAATGGATGGTCCTGAAGGAGGCCGTGTGTGTGTGTGTGTGTGTGTGTGTGTGTGTGTGTGTGTGTGTAAATTACCTAATTTCTCAGTTGTCTCTATTCCTAATCTAGAAGATGAAAAATTAAACTATGAATTAATCGGCCGGGCGCGGTGGCTCACTCCTGTAATCCTAGCACTTTGGGAGGCCAAGGCGGGCGGATCATGAGGTCAGGAGATCGAGACCATCCTGTAACACGGTGAAACCCTGTCTCTACCAAAACATAAAAAAAATTAGCCAGGCGAGGTGGCGGGCGCCTATAGTCCCAGTTACTCAGGAGGCTGAGGCAGGAGAATGGCGTGAACCCGGGAGGCGGAGCTTGCAGTGAACCAAGATTGCGCCACGGCACTCCAGCCTGGGCGACAGAGTGAGACTCCATCTCAAAAAAAAAAAAAATTATGAATTAATACAATAATATTGTTCCACTAGACTTTAGTGCTGTTATTTGACAACTTAGTCCCTAAAGAAACATTAGCAGTCAAAATTGCATGAACTTGAAAGCACTTTTCAAACTGTGATGTCTAAAAAGTAATGAAACAAAATAATGAAACAAAATTTTAGACAACTTAAAGACTTGCAGTCTTCCAAAGAAAAAAAGTTGGCAATATGAAACAAATTGTTAAACATTCTTAAATTTAACCCAAGCTTGCATGAAAAAGTAGTGTATAATCTACATGAAAAAAATGAGAAAACTAGTTAGTTTCTCATACTTAAAATTACAGAAAGGAAAAGTTGGTCCAGTTACTTATAAATCTTTGCAGCCTGTCTCCTAGGACAAAAATAACTGGTTATGGGCTTCGAAATTGCAGAGGCTGTGCTAATGCTTCCAGACTAACGGAGTGTCCTAGCTGAAGTATAATGACCAAGTGACTTACAGGCTAAAGCAATGTAAGGCTGAAATGTGACAGCTGACTTTCCAAGGTGGTGGACATACTCCACAAGTGGTTTGGCTGTAGGAGAGAGTCCTAACATTTTCTGAGTTTCTAAGTAATGTGCTAGGCACTTTAGTTGTGTTCTCTTATTCCATCTAATAAATTAAGGTATTTCTGTCTTTAATCTACAGATAAGGAGACTTAAAAACATGTTCCTAATGTTTTTAGCCAGCAAATTCATTGGTCCAAATTCTCTACAATTTTCACTGTGGTGTGGTGAGTAGTACACAGTGCTTTCTCTTCTGTTTGATGGAAGGATCTGCTTAATTACACCTACCCATATATTCTCTGTGTATTATTGAAATTATTGATAATGAAAGTGTCTGCAATATGTGGCAGACAATTTAGCAGACATTTATCGAGTGATTATCAAGGCATTGCCCAGATGTTGTAAGGGAGACAGAGATGAATATGACACAATCCCTCCCCTTAACACTATCATTCTTTAAGGTGATAGAAAGGAATTTCCCTCCTTGAAGATCATACAAAAATTATTCTCTCTTTTGCAAGGAAAGCTCATACGAAGGCAAATAACCCACAGAAAAGAGTATGAAAGAGAGCTCAGGTGTCCCTTTCTTATTTTGACGATGAATCTTTGTAAGAGGTGGGACATAAAAAATTCTGAATAGCCATTTCCTTGTAATTGTTGTTCCCACCAGTTTAGAGTCATGGAAGGAAATGGAAGTAGTTCGAAGAGAAGCTTGTAGGTGGCAACATGAGAAAACTGTTAGCTGGTGGAAGCTGGAAGACAGGAGAGATCGTCAAATATGACTCTGACTCCCTTATGTTGTCTCAGGAAGTTTAGATGCTTCAAAGCAGTTTGCAAAAACTTCAGAAACAAGGAGCTCAGATGAAGCCTTCTTAAGCTGGGGTGTCAGCTCCAGCACTGTTTTTCTTATGAACTTAGTTCTCAAGTGTTTATCCTAATGGGCCTCAGGAGAAACTTACTTAGATTCTCAGATTAATCGTTGCTCAGTAAATAAGTGAAAAACCCATTTCTGTTGGCTTGAGAGTGTTTGAAATTATAGACAACATTTACCTGCCTCTATGAGTTGTGTTTGGGTTTTTATTTAAAAGATTTTGATTTCATTGAACTTAGAGCAACTGAGAACAAGAACTGAGTTTTGTGGCAAGGGAAAATCAATTCAGATGTATACATTTGCCACGTTTAAGACCTGTGCAGGTAACCTGTGAACGGCCGTGGCCATTTTACAAGTCTCCAACAAACAGTCAAATAGGTCTACATTTATGTATAATCAGAGAATAAAATTGAGGTGCTCCGAAGTGAAATGAATCCAGGTCACAGGATGGAGACAGAAATGTATTTGAATTTTTCTCACTTTGTGTGAATGACACCTTCCAAAACAAGACATATTACTCGTAGTCAAGCCTGCCCCAGAAATCATGTCTACAGAGCTTCTATTAAAATAGAAGCAGAAAACAACGTTGATGGGAGTTTACATTATTTCTTTGTTTCTGCATACCTTTATGTATCCCTTACAATGCACCAGGCAGCATGCAAGGCACTTTACAGGAATTGTCTCATTTAATCCTCCCTAAAACCCTGTGAGATGGGTATATTATGCTATTCTACAGGTAAGACAACTGAGGTTCCGAGAGATTAAATGATTCACCCAAAGATACAAAGGACCACAGACCGGCCTGGGCAGAATTTATGCTCAGGTGTGTCTGCCTCCAGTGCCTGTGCTCTTAATCTCTATACCAAATTGCTTCTCGTCTTGAGACTCTTTAAATTGAAGAACACAGATCGATTGGCAAAGTTCTGTCTACACCTTGGATTGAATTTTTCCTTGAGAATACTTCCTTTAATCAGCAGAGATGGGTAACATAAATTAAATACTACTACTATTTACAGAAATACTAGTTTGCTTCTTTGATGACATTTTACATAAGCGGCAAGCTGCTTTTCAACTGTTGTGTTGTTATGTGGTTTCAAAATATATTTGATAAGTACAATGGTTATCATTAAAGAAGAAAAGTTAAAAATAAGATGAAACATATTCTATGATCAGTTTTACTAAAATTTATCTCATTTCTAGAGTACTTCTCTTTCAGAGGATATATTTTTAAATTATAAATTCAAACATTTTCTCATTACAAATAAAATTGTTTGACAATTAAAGTTTAAACTTTATAGGGTCAGAGAAAGGAGCTCAAGTGTGAATTGTAGCTCAGTGTAGTCTGGCTGGACTAGAAGGCAGCTTCGCATGGGACAGTGAGTTTCAATGTCTGAGTCTTCTGAATAAAGGAAAAAATCTCTTCCTCAGTGCTTACATCCAAATACTATGGTGTCAAGGGAAAAAAATGAAAATAGCATCACAATTGGGGCATGCAATATCAACTAAATACTTTCAAAGAGAAAGTAACCAAGAATTTGAGTTGCATGTTTGAAATTATGATCATTTATTCTATAAGGTATGCCAAAATAAATTCTTAAGGATATTTACTTGTATTAGTTCTATAATTAGTTTTCATTTTCCGCAATTGAAAATAATTGAAGGAGGACTGAGGAAGAGAAAAAAGCAGAAGTGCTGAAATGAAATTAGGCTATCAGGCTGGATACGGCGGCTCAGGCCTGTAATCCCAGCACTTTGGAAGGCTGAGGCTGGCGGATCACCTGAGGTCGGGAGTTCAAGATCAGCCTGGCCAACATGGCGAAACCCTGTCTCTACTATAAATACAAAGATTAGCTGGGCCTAGTGTAGTCCCAGGAGCCTGTAGTCCCAGCTACTTGGGAGGCGGAGGCAGGAGAATCACTTGAACATGGGAAGTGGGGGTTGCAATGAGCCGAGATCGTGCCAAAATAAATAAATAAATAAATAAATAAAATTAGAATATCAGAGTTTCTATTAGTCTTAAAGGACTCGTGCTTTCTACTCTTCATTTTTACTACATTTGCTTTTCAGGGTGCTTGCAGTGGCCTGGCCTGGCCTGGCCTGGCCCTCAAGGATTTACATGTTAGAGACAGATCCTTCAAGCCCATTCTCTGGGCTCTTTGGTATGGCCCAGGAATGCTCATAAAACTATCAGCAAGTACTGTAAGTTTGGAGTTTTTCATGCTCCTTCCTTCCTTCCCTTTCATTAAGCATTAGTAATTTGTTACTACAATGTTGTTTGAACCTCACGGAATAGAATGGATGGGGTGATGTGTCATTCAACCTAATTCCAGCACTCGTTTTTTAAAAATCTATATATGGAACACTGATTTTAATCTCGGGATGTTTCTGATATAGCTTCCTTTCAAGTGTTTCACGGAGAAATAAAAGTAGATGTATAAAGGTCATGGAAGAATCTAAAATTAACACAGGGTGGCACATTTGAGCCAACTGATGGGAAAATAGAACGTGAGATTTAGAAAACATTGGGGTGTGTGTGGGAACTGAAACACAAGCTGTAATTCTGTGGTTGGGATTCTTGCTCCTGTCATGGATTTGTCTTATACAGGACACACTTCTCAAGGTACAGTCAGAAGGATTTCAATGGAAACATTGCTAACACATTAAAATGGTAATGATTCTCTAACCTTACAGAATTAATGCTGTGATAGCGTATTTCCTGTGTGTTTTTTCTAACACGGGGTTCCTTCTACTTCCTACTCCATATCTACAAACCTAACAGTTTGGCAACCCCATTTAGACAATACGAAAGTGCACATTTGCTATTAGCAACTCCAGTTGATGACTCACTTTTCACAAATCTGGGCCAAAACTCGCCAATAAGGAAACTAAATTTTATTGTCCTCTATACCCTTCCTTGAGTTAAACAAAAAAATGCAACAAAACAAAGAAAAAAAATCCAACAGGTGCTCCAGCGTGAGTGTGAGCGCTGCCCCACTGACCTGTGGAGTAGCATTGCTGGGCAGGCTACCATGTGACGGTGGATAAAGGGATCACCGTAGTCTAAGCTGGGACTTTAATTTACTTTCTAAAAATGTATACAAAACAAAAACAGTTTTAATTATAAGGGAAAAGGCACTGCATATAACTCAGAAGCAGCAAAACTTCCATTTTGTCACCATCATATGACAGATACATTTTTTTCAAACGCACAAAAAGATACATTAGTAGATGCTAAAAGTAAAGTTACTAAATTCTCCTAAATTCAAGATATGAACTCAATAATTTATTTAAAGTCTAATATATTACAATTACAACTGCTAATGGGATATGTACCATATATATTTATATATA
>NW_012106586.1:5222878-5269737 GCF_000951045.1 Mandrillus leucophaeus
TTTTCTAGTACTTTGTGACAACTAATTTGCTGTCCACTGCTAATAAACTGAGGTAGTTTCCTTATTAAAAATATCTGAAGGCCGGATGTGGTGGCTCATGCCTGTAATCCCAGAACTTTGGGAGGCCAAGGCGGGCAGATCACAAGGTCAGGAGTTCTAGATTAGCCTGGCCAACATGGTGAAACCCTGTCTCCACTAGAAATACAAAACTTAGATGGCGTGTGCTTGTAATCCCAGCTACTTGGGAGGCTGAGGCACAAGAATTGCTTGAACCCTGGGAGGCGGAGGTTGCCGTGAACTGAGATTGGGCCGCTGCACTCCAGCCTGGGCAACAGAGTGAGACTCTATCTCAAAAAAAAAAAAAAAAAAAAGAAAGAACAAATTAAACTTTCAAGTTGATATAACTTCTTCTAAGTATTTCATTAAACTGCTCTCTTATCAATAGCCACACATCACCGAATGTTTTAAAGTACTGCTTATTTCTGTTAGAGAAAAGGAGTTGTAAACCACCTACAGCTACTGCTGTAGTTATAAAAACTTCCTAAATGTTTAATAAGAGACTATTGGTGTTATTGTATAAGCTACTGCCACTCTGACTAATTTCTACATTGGCTTACTTGACTATAAGAGCATTAGGTTTTGGAAAGGAAAGACTTTGGTTTGAGTCTCTCATTTACACTTTTAAGCTGGCTTTGGGTTAATCATCTTATCATCTCTGTTTTCTTTATCTTTAAAATGGAGATAACCACGCTCATCTGCCAAAGAATGATGTTGACATTAGCATATGTCAAAAAGTTTCACTTAATGAAAATTATAGATGTTATTTGTTGTTATTGTTAAATCATACATGAGGAACGATGCCATCTACTTTGTCATTTTCAAGTGCAAAGGGTACGGCTGAATAGATAACATAAGCATATCCACACTCAAGCAGGCAGTGGAAACTGTATTAACAGTCTCTACTCCAAATCAAGATATATATGTGTAAACAGACATGTCAGCAAGGGGATACTTGATATGTTTTTTCTTTTTTTAAAGAATCACAGCTGGGCACGGAGACTCACACCTGTAATCCCAGCACTTTGGGAGGTCGAGGCAGGAGGATCACCTGAGGTCAGGAGTTCAAGACCAACCTGGCCAACATGGTGAAACCCTGTCTCTACTAAAAATACAAAAATTAGCCAGGCGTGATGACAGGTGCCTGTAATCCTAGCTACTTGGGAGGCTGAAACAGGAGAATCACTTGAACCCAGGAGGCAGAGGTTGCAGTGAGCCGAGATCATGCCATTGGACTCCAGCCTGGGTGACAGAGTGAGACTCCATCTCAAAAAAAAAGAAAAAAAAAAAGAAAAAAAGAATCACTATCCCTGTGCCAGACAATAGCAGATTTTTAAGTGTATTCTTTTCTAATTCAACAGGAAAAAGCCACTAGGTCTGAGAACCACTGAGACTTTCCTAGCTCACAGGCTTGTTAGCTATTGCCAAGGTTCAGTGGGGGTGAGGGGAGTATAAAATGAACAGTGCACTGATGAGGTCAAGGAATCTTGATAGGTTGTGTGTTTGCGTATCCCCCCCAACTTAAGCTTTGATCTTGCAAAGACAGAGGGAAATACATATTTCACAAAATAGAAGCATTCAGTTTTAGCTCTAAGTCTTATACTAGCTTTTGCTTACTGGGATCCCACTTTATGTACATCAGTGATTCCAATCCTCATCACATGCTGTAATCATCTGGGAAACTTTTACAAGCCCTCGGCTGCACTCCGGAGATTTGGATGTAGTAATAATTGGTAGAGTATTCTAATAGGCAGCCAGGATTGCGAACCACCAGTGTGGGCCAGTTTGATGTTCAAGCGGACAGTGCCATCTCTACCATTAGGAATGAGTACTCATTATGTTGGAACTGGCAGCTTGAGTAGTCTCTGTATGTATCTCCATAAAGACATAGTTCAGACATTGTCTTTCTTCTGTCTGAATTTTTGTTTGAACATTTGAATTACTCCTGGTTCCAATAAACCTAGAATTGGGAGCTGACAGTGTATTTGTAGAATAAACATCCCAGTGCTCATTTTTACAAACAATACCTTATTCTTTCCTTCTATTATTGCCATGCGCTGAGTGATGCTCTCAATTCTGTTTCCTATGTTGCTGTCAGGATCCAGGATAAAGGACTCTTCATTATTGGAACAAAAGTCATACCTATTAAAAAAAAAAAGTTATCACAATGTGGCTTTACAGCATGGTTCAGTCAATGCGGACAGGTGAAATGAAAACTTGGTGTAAGTCCTCAGATAACAGAGTCACAAATTTTATGTGTGAGTCTTCTTTTCCTTAGGTTTTTTCCTACATTCATCCTCAAAACTTAAAAAATAGCAAATATATTTGGCTCATACTTGAAAAAAACCCCACACTAGTGTGTCACCATATATCCTTGTTCTAAATGTTAATATTAAGTAAAAATGCATAAATTTTAAAATTTAATAGCTAGATTTTAGTGGAAGTAACATTCAAACACGGGAAAAATGAAGTTATGTTAATGAATAAAAACGTCAAGGAAATCATACCATTTTATATCTATAAAAAGCTGACTTTTAATCAGAATATGCAGTTGGATGGCTAATTTTTTCCAGGGCTAATTAAGTGCATATGGAAATAAACATCATGAAACAGTTATTAAATTCAGTCTATCTCTGCTCGAGTTTTGGGGAACTGTTCAAGCTCTCAGGCCTCAAGTGTTTAATTATAAAATAAAGGCGTTGATGTTATTTATCTCTGAGGTCCATGAATTCTCTCTCTCTGTTTTAAACATTTCACCATTTTGCATTCTGATTTTCTGGACTAGAATTTTTTTGAGCAGAAAACTTGCTGGTCTCTAATTTGTACATGTCTTGGGCAGATTCTGCAGATTTTGTAAACCAAGAGGAATTTATTATTATTATTATTATTATTATTATTATTAGAGAGAGGGTCTCACTCTGTCACCTAGTCGAGTGTGTAGTGGTGCAATCATAGGTCACTGCAGCTTCGAACCTCTGGGTTCAAGCAATCCTGCCGCGTCAGCCTGTACCTGGGATTATAGGCTAAATGAAATTTTCAAGCTTCATTTCCAGAAAAAAATGAGTGGTTCGTCTTAAGTAGCCAAGAACAGGAATGACTTATGTGAGAGGAAAATGGGAGGCGCAAGTCAGTGAGAAAAAGGGAATGTAATCAGAAAAACGTTCTGTTACTACTCCTCTCTGGTCCTTGGGCTGAGAAGGAACTCCAGAGTGTTAAACTACCGCATCTGCGGGGGTACTTGCCCTGTAACGTCCTCCTGCAGAGTACTCACCACCTTTTCAGTGCTGACTTAATGGTTCTGAGTCCCCGCTGGGCCGACAGCTACAGGACAGGGGACAAATCAACGTATTCACTCTGTCCCCATAGCAGGGCAGGGCCCGAGCAGGCCGTCAGCACCCCATAAACATTTGCACACATGCAGACAGGCACAGGTACCGGCATGTTGTTTTTGCTAAGAGTTTCTACTTGTTTTAATTGTTTGTCATTATCAAACATACCGAGAAATAGAGAGAATAGGGTGATATATCCCCATATGTCTGTCACCCAGATTTCATAGTTGTCAAAATTGTGTCACATTGGCTTCATCTATCCCTTCTTTTTTTTTCTTCTGTGTATTTTTATTTATTTTTCAACTTTCCAGCCTGGCCAAATGAAGGATTTATGTATTTAAAACAAATCTCAGACATCTTGTCATTTTAGCCCTATGTACTTCAGTGGGTCTCTCTAAAAAATGAGCAAATTTTTCCAATATAACCACAACGCTACTTTTACACCTAAGAGCATTAGCAATAATTCCATGGTGGTGTTTGCACCTAAACCATGTATCAGATTTCCCCAAATGTTTTTAAAGATGTCTTTACAGTTAGATTACAAGAGTTAAAATTTGAAAAGAATGAATAAAAGGTGACCATTCCTCAAGGAATTTCTGCAGTTTTTACCCAGTATCATCCTTATAATAATCATCAGGTAAAATAAATGAACATTTTAATGCTTATTGATAAGTAAACTGAGCCAAAGAGAAATTATACACTTTCTCCTTTATTAGAAACATTTTAATGACAAAGTTTAAAAGTCATTATATTAGAGTCACTTTGCCCTATTTTTTCTTTATCCATATTCTCCATTTTCTAGACTATAACATCCCCACCTTAATTTCGTGTTAGACTTGCTGTCTTTCAAACACTCATAGTACAGTACTTATATACATGAGTATATATAATGTGCACATATACATGTGTATATACCTAGATTAGACATGCGCATATGTACTTGGGATTGTGACATCAAACAGCTAAAGTTCTCTTGCATCTCGAAGACAAGTTTTCAGATTTTATTCCTTTTCCCCCAAAGCAAGGAAAAAGATCAGGGAGGCCTTAGTCAAAGATCTTAATTTCATACTCCTGGGCTTTAGGAAATGCAAAGAAATATGTTAGAGTAAAGCAAGCCTGGATGTTTCTCAAGGGAAACACAGTCTGCTATCTGAGTTCACTTGGGGCTGTTGACCTCTGACACCCCACACCTCCCCCATCCCACACCCATGACTCTGAGGGCAGTTACTAAGGGCACAAGCCTTAGTATGGAAACTATAGGCCAGACTTATTGCCAGCTCTTCTACATAAAAAGGACAGATTCTGTGGCTATTTTCTAATTTAGGGACTGTTATTTTTCCCTCTTTGTAATTGGGGCTATAAAAATAGAATGTCATTTAGAAGCCTTACTATATAACAGCACTTGAAAAGAGATTTAGGGGAGGGGAATGTGCCTAAGCCTTAAGAATACATCAAGCTCTTAAGGAAGTAGATTGTGCCATGTTTGAAGATGCAAAGATAATCACTGTGCTGGGAACTGTCTTGAGGGGGGAGGAAGCCGAACAACAAGAGGAAAGCAGCGTTCGCTCCTGATTTCGCACAGGAAGTCCACAGCACCTCCTGCCAAAGCGAGATAAGAAAGCTCCCATGCACTATTCTGGACAAGGCCACTGTTATCAGCCTCAGCTCGGCACTGTCCTCTCTTTGCTCCAAGCCTTGGTCCCTTTCCTAATGAGCTATAGGACTCCTACCTCCATTTGCATACAGCATGCCAAGTACAATGGCAGGGAGGTATTTATAACCCCTGAAAGAAAAACAAAAAAAATTATGGGCTAAGAGTGTACTCCATGTCATCTCTGCTGATTGCTCTGGACCTGAAACAACTTAGTTTCGGACTAGAGATTGATACAAATAAATTAAAAGAAAGCAGCCAATTCTGTTTCCAACAAACACAAGGAGCTAGGGCCTCATGTGTGGTGTGTCAGCCTTCTACATTCCGAGTGGGAGCCGTCTGTGGAACTCCCCATCTGGTCTAAGTTACTAGTCTTCTTCTCTTGACACATTATGGGAAACCGCCACCCTCTATATATGCAGATGACACTACTGACCTACATGCTTTGGGCTGATTTGCTTGTAACGGTGATGAATTTGCCTTATTCCCACCACACTAAAAAATATTTGGCTTCTCTGTGACCAAAGACAGATGAAGGCAGTCTGGGGCCACAGAAAAAGGCAAAACCAACACAGAGGTCAAACCTACAATCTTTCTTTCTTCCTTTTTTTTTCCTTTCTGTCACCCAGGCTGGAGCGTGGTGGAACAATCTTGGTTCATTGCAGCCTTGAGCTCCTGGTCTCAACTGGTCCTCCAACCTCAGCCTTCCGAGTAGAGTAGCTGGGACTACATGTGTGTGCCATCATGCCAGGATAATTTTTGTATTTTTAGTGGAGATGGAGTTTCACCATGCTGCCCAGGCTGATCTTGAACTCCTGGGCTCAAGCAATCTGCCTGCCTCAGCCTCCCGAGGTACTGGGATTACAGGTGTGAGCCAATGTGCCTGGTCAAACCTACAGTCTTGACAGTATGAGTGCTGGCAGAATTTGTACTCAGTTCTGGCTCATTTCAGAACCTGTGCACTTGACCCCAACACCATATGTAACATGATATCCATGTACTACCATCATATGACAAGAAATTATTATGCTTCAGTACTTCTTGGATATAGTAAGAAAAGACATCTCAAATATTCACTATACAAACACCATTACTACGTTGAGGAGTCCATGTCTTTTTTTTTTTTTTCAGCTCCTTTTGCATAACATGGTCAGTCTCCTTCCAAAATTTGCTAAACATCTCTCATCTTACACAATCAAAATATGTTGAATGACCAGTGCATGCACAGTCTGCAATTACAGTTTATATTACAGTTTCTATGAGAGCTCACTTTGTCACCCTGCAGTTCCTAAATTCAAGACAGGTTCCATTCACCTTTTCATATCCAACACTCACGAAATGTAATGCACAATGCACACCCAAAGGTACCCCTTTGTTCACCTGTGCTTTTTCTTAATTGCTGGTTTTTAACAATTCTTATTTTTAGATTTTCTTCATTCCTCCTGCCTTCCTCTCCCCTCCCCCTACTTAAAGCTCAGAGCCAGTACTTTCTTTCCTTAGGGGGATAGACTGTCACATCTGGTGGAATCAGAAGGGAAAGCCCAGCTGGGTGAACGTTAGCTGTGATAGTAAGTACTTGGGTTTTCTTTGAAGTGGTTCTCTTGTGAGAAAATGATCAATTCTCTTGGAGTATTGGGTGGGATGGTTCAATACTTCATTTAGCCTTTCTAGAAACTGTCCATCTGTTTAGTGCCTGTTATGGTACCCAAGACTCCTGTAGCAATCCAGTATAAAATTCTCATTTCATAAATGATTTCCTGCCAGTTTAATAACCACATTGATTCTAGAAGGTCTGCTCTACAGCCTTAGTCTTAAGACACACAGATTTGTTTTTAAAAAGGATCCTCTTTCAATAAATGATATTAAGCTGGCATTTCAAATCTCTGTGGTGCTCATATCTGATTCTTGGCTGCTTGAAGGGAAACAAGTTTTGTGAGCTGCTACTATGTGCTACTAAAGCCTGGGCTAGAAGCAATACACATTTTGCCTCAATTAGTTCTCACAGTCACCCTATGAAGCAGGTATTATGATCCTTATTTCGTAAATCCTTTTATCCATAAGGAAACTGAGACTCTGAAAAATCAAATGCTTTGCTCAAGTTCACAGGGAAAGGAGCAGAATTAGGATCAGAACCCAGACTCTCCTCTTTTCACCATCCCAGAGCTCTGTCCATCATGTAGGGTGACTTCTGATCCCAAGAAACCTCCCCAAACCTTTCCCACCATGGGGGAAGTCTGGCTCAGAGTCACCTGTTACAGAGGAAAACTTGGGGGGGCCTCTAAATTCAAACCAGCACAAAGTCAGACACTAGCAAAATTAAATGTTTGTTTTTAAGAGGGAGAAAGAAGATGTACCTGTCTACTGGTGGACAAGGACAGGGGAAAGGGGCAGAAGACTACTTTATAGTTACATTTTTGGCATAAATTCTAGTTTGTTTTGGTCATAAACATGCTTTGATGGTGAAATTATAGGAACTCTTTGCCTTCTACTGGCTGATACATTTTATCATTAAAAAAAAATCTGGCCAGGCGTGGTGACTCACACCTGTAAAGCACTTTGGGAGGCTGAGGTGGGTAGATCACCTGAGATTGGGAGTTCGGGACCTACCTGACCAACATGGAGAAACCCTGTCTCTACTAAAAATACAAAAATTAGCCAGGCATGGTGGCCTGTAATCCAGCTACTGGGGAGGCAGAGGCAGGAGAATAGCTTGAACCTGGGAGGCGGAGTTTGTGGTGAGCCGAGATCGCACCATTGCATTCTAGCCTGGTCAACAAGAGCGAAACTCCGTCTCAAAAAAAATAAAAAATAAAAAATAAAAAATCTTACAACAAAATAAAACCACCCAATATTTATCACAATTTTTTTCTCTCCTTGGTAACTTATTTTTGTCTGCATGATCAAGGAGCATGTTCTGGGATGAAGCTGGCCTGTTTTATTACAAACTCCAATACTAGAATGAGTGCCCCGGGGACAGGGGTGTGGGTGAGTGGTGATTTGAGTACCCAACACCCAGTGGTTGCCTATTTGAGACAGAACCATTGTCTGGGAATGAATGTTTATATAAATGTATAATGAAAGCACATTTAATTTGGCAACAAAAAGGGTCTAGAAAGTTCTACGAAGTCTCAAGACAGTAATCTCCCTCTCCTTTTTTTTTTGGATGATGAAATCTGAGGACTTGTGTGAACTCTGCTTATCTGTTTAATGAGATTTTACTGCACGTGCTAACTGTGATTAGAATCTGTTTGTAAAGAATATTGAATCATTTCAAGCTAGGAAACAAAAGGATAGAGGAGTAATGAAAAGCAAATTGAAGCTGTAAAATGTCTTTAAAAAAAATAGGAAGGAAAAAAAAAAGCTCATCTGGAACCCTGCCAGAGGGCACGACCAGGGCTGGTCTCCATTATGGCGGCCATCCTGTAGCAGGGCCTGATGTAAACATTCTTCTGCTACTGTGGGTGTGTGTCAAAACATTAGTGATTGTGTGTCTGAGCCATCAGATTAACAGAATCTGCAAACACTATCTTTTACCCTCCTCTCTCTCTTTCTCTCTCTCTCTCTCTCCCCCTCTCTCCCTCTCTCTTTCTTTCTTTTTTGAGACAATGTCTCAGTGTGTCCCCCAGGCTGGAGTGCAGTGGTACCATCCTGGCTCACTATAACCTCCGCCTCCCAGGTTCAAGAGATTCTTCTGCCTCAGCCTCCAGAGTAGCTGGGATTACAGGCGTGTGCCACCACGTCTGGCTAATTTTGGTATTTTTAATAGAGATAGGGTTTTCCCGTCTTGAGGCTGGTCTCGAACTCCTGACCTCAAGTGATCCACCCACCTCGGCCTCCCAAAGTGCTGGGATTACAGGCGAGAGCCACCGCAGCCGGCCACGTTCTCTTACAACAGATGAAAAAATATAGGAGAGCGGATGCTGGCAGAAAAAGGCGTAGCATTGGAAGGAGTGTTTAGACAGAATGGTTCCTGCTCCTCTTGCTCCAGGAAAAGGGCCTGGGCCTTCAGAGTGGTCACAGGGTCAGGCTGAGGGGATCCTGGAGGAGTGACTTTCTTGTGCAGTGAGAGACCTTGTGACGCCTTGGGGCCCATACTGAAAATTACTTCTTGCCTCAATGGAGAAGGGGGAGTGGAGAAGAGTTTCGGGGGTTGTGGACTTCGGATCGGCTCCCTGGACAATGGTGGAGGGGATCCAGCGTCCTGGGCCACCTCTGTTTAGATAAGAGCTTTTCCGTGAGCGTCTTGGCTCACGCTGCTTCCTGCTCTCGAGGGCCCTGTGGTCCATTCACACTCAGAACATGGCCCTTCTTCCCAGCCTCTGCTTTTCCTTCCTCCTTGCTCCTTCTGCTGGCTTCTAGAGTGAGTGCCAGCAATCTCCCCGCCCCCTCCCAAGCCAGACACTCTCTCCCTCCCAGCTCCCCGCTCTCCTTCACACAGTCCAGAGCCAGGGGATCCTCACGGGCCTGCACCTGGGTAACTGAGAGGCTAAAAGAGTGGGTGCTTACTTGGCTACACCCAGACAGGGGCCTCACAGAGGACACCTGTTTTGTTCATTCACTTTTCTTCTTACTGAAAGAATAGTCGGTGAGGAAGTGTGATTTGAGAAATAAGAAATCTTTAAGAAAAAATTAGGAGCGCCTACAAAAAATATCCTTTAACACATTCAAGAAGGAGGCTTAAAATAGTAGCTGCAGTTACTCAGTGGAGAATATTTTAAGCTATCATTATATTTTGTTCTCACGAAAAGGAAGAGAACAACTTACTTCTTATTTAGTGGTCAATACTGAAACATCCAGAAAGCTTTTGGGAGTGGAGGTAGGGAATCACAGGTTAGCATAAGGAACATAGATTTTAGAGCTAGTCAGACCTGAGTTGAAATCATGGTTTTATAACATTCCAGTTATGTAACTCTGGATGTCAAAAACCTGACTACAAGAATCGTAGTCACAGAAGATTGCTCGGAGAACTTAGCAGTCTTGTTGATTTCTTGTATCATTCTAAAATTTTGTCCTTAGATCACACCAGCCCACAAAATCACTTTTAATAAATTCTGCTTTGGCGCTATGGCATTGGCCAACATTGAGGGATGTTAGTTACCAGACCTGACACTCACTGTGGAAGAAGTGTGGTCAGGGAGTTTGCCTACTATTAGTGTCCCACAGCACATGAGAGAAGAAATCACTTCTCTTGGATCTCAGTTCTCTGAAAGGTATCTTATGAGCCCGTTAATCTTGCAAATGTTTGTTTCACTTCTCTTTCTTGCTCTTGACAACTGGAAAGTAAAGCCTGTGGGCCGTACCTCCATACTGGTCTTACCCATTTTTTCACTTCACCAAGGCTGCTTAGTTATGTATTGTCCTTTTTGTGAACTACCTCAAATTCTTTGGGAATGGATGTGTTCTTAGCATAACCAACTCAAACAAGCAACCCCAAGCTACCATGTTTTACTAGTTTTATTATAGGCACTAAAAACGCACACATAAGGGAAATAATTTAAATAAAGAATTGAAAGAAGATTGGTTTGACATCAGCAAATATTAGGATGATACTAAATGTGTAACACGCTTAGCACAGTGCCTGGCACACAGGAAACAAATCATTAATGTTAGTTGTCAGTTTATTATCTCATTTCATCGAGAGCTACTTACGTACACACCGGGACTATGTTTTATTCATCATTATAGCTTTGGTGCCTGGCCTAATCACCTGGGAAGTAGTGGGTGAGCAACACTTGTCTTTTGCTCAGTTAACTCCCTGATGAGAAGAGTGGATCCTGCCAAAGAGTGGCCAGATGAGATGTGGACCCAACCTCACATCAGATGTCAACCCTACCTCAGATCAGATGTCAACCCTGCCATCTACACTTATCTCAAGTGTGCTGAAAAAGGGGCTCTAGTGACTGTCAAATGACCTCACATGCACACCTGACCTAAGCACGATGTCACCACCATCAGCACCTCTCCATTCGCAATGATGAATATTAATGGATACATGGGATCTGCCAGGGCCCTGACTAACCTCAGCACAGCAGTGTCAGCACCTGACAAACCGATAGTCATGGACAGTTTCAACTCAGGCAAGGATGCTGACATGCAAAGCAGTGTCATCAAGTCTAATGGCAAATAGGAAACTGACTGGCAATGGCCTCCTCTTCTTGCCTATCTTCAAAGATAGGCAAAAATATTGGCTTGTCAATAATACCACCATTTTTGCCAGGCATGGTGGCTCACACCTGTAATCCCAGCACTTTGGGAGGCCAAAGCGGGTGGACCACCTGAGGTCGGGAGTTTGAGACCAGCCTGACCAATGTGGAGAAACCCTGTCTCTACTGAAAAAAAAAAAAAAAATTAACTGGGTGTGGTGGCGCATGCCTGTAATCCCGGCTACCTGGGAGGCTGAGGCAGGAGAATTGCTTGAACCCGGGAGGCGGAGGTTGCAGTGAGCCAAGATTGCGCCATTGCACTGCAGCCTGGGCAACAAGAGCGAAACTCTGTCTCAAAAATAATAATAATAATAGCACCATTTTATTCAACTGAAACAGAATTTGCTCACTCTTATTTCGTGTAAGATGTAAAATCACACCTCCTGCAAGAAGCAGATGATTTAATTCCTTCTGTTATTTAGAAACATATATGTTCATTGAAGAGACAAGTCAAATTCATGGAAAAATATCAGAATACAATTGAGCACAGGCAAGTAAAATGACAAGAGCCCATATACTCCTATAGGCTGAACAAGACTTGAGTGATTGACCATTTGAATAGCTGAGGGAGAACTCACCAACGAGAGTAGCTCCTTGGATGCTGTAACCCCTTTGATTTCCTAAATAATCTGAAACAGCCACCATTTCTGGTCCCATTCTGATTTCTTTGGAATAAACAGTCAGAGGACCTGTCCCAAGATGTAAATATATTTCCTGGGAGAACATTAACCTAATAGCATGGATCATCTTGTCAGAACATTAGTGTGTATATGATGCCACTTCAGAGGAAAGTGGCTTTGCAGTGGGCAGCCCTAGGGCTGCCTAAAAGTACTAGAAGTACCAGGTACTTTTCAGCAAACAAACTTAGCACTTGCAAAGTGCCAGCCACTGTGCTAAGTACTTCACATCTATGATCACATTTAACTCCTCAAACAACCTTATGATGTCAGTACTGTTAACTCCATTTGTAGATGAGGAAACCCAGACTCAGAGAGGTAATTTATTTTGCCCAGAATCATACAGCCAGTGGATGCCAGTAGGTGGCAGAGACAGGATTCAGGCAACAGAGCCCACGTCCTTAAACTCTAAACTATGTTGCATCTCTTGATGTCACCATACCGGTTTTCAGGATTGTGAGCTTTTGATGTCACCATACCGGTTTTCAGGATCATGAGCTTTTGACTAAAAATGACTCATTTTAATGTCTAAGTAGTTGTGACACAACCAATCCTGGTAGTGACAAATGATATGCTTTCAACTGCCTGGTTGATGTCATGCTGGCAGGCTGCTCACTTACAGGCTCTTTGACATGTTAACCAGGACTAGTGTCCTAATAAGATACTCAAACTCTCTACCTGATCTGGAAAATGGTAATAATTCTAGTATTTGTCTTAGAGAAGTTCTGTGATAATTCAATGAGATGATGCATATAAAACACATATCCAGCACTTAACATCCCATAGGTAAATGCTTAATAACTTAGCTATAAAGAAAATAAAAGTAGAAACCCCAGGCTATACAGCCTCTGTCAGCCACCATCTTCTATTATATCTAGATGGTCTTTAAATACCAATTTTTGTTTTCCTCACGCTACTTGTTCAAGGACTTTTTTCACACTCACAAGGGCTGATTTGTCAATAAGGTAGCAATCAGTGATCATCTTAAGTAATTTTCAATGATGATGACAAGGCAAATGGAACATTAAAGACCTTAGAAATTGAAAATATGCACCCATGTAATGTTTTTTAAAAGGGTGAGTGAAAACCCAAGCCTTTGATTTTCAGGCATGGAGGGTAGAGTTTCTGAGATACAGTGCGCATACCACAGGTTGATGGAGTGCCACAGGTAGAAGACCACCAATAATGAGTCTGTGGAAGCCCATCAGCCTGGAAGGAGGGACAAAGTAGGTTTCTGGCCAATAGATAGCAGAACATCCAGGCACTAGCCAGGTAGTGACTGCCTGGCTCAACCATTCAGCCTCCATTGAAAAAGTTTCACATCAGGTCCAAAATTACTTTTCCAATTTTGGTTTTTATTTTTTCTCAACCCAAATCTGATGAACCAATCACATTAATCTCTGGCAAGTTCTTTTCAACTTTCCAACCTGTTTGTATGCCTGTGTCACTGCATCACAACTTTGTCCCTCTCCCCTTCCATTTAACTTTCCAAGACCTACCCATCCTCTTTAGGGCCCAGATCCCACCTCCTCCTTGGTGCTGCCTCTAAACTGCAGCACTCACCATCTACCACTCATGGTTGACTCGTTTGGCCAGATTATAAGCACCTCCCATGGAGACTCAATACAGTGTTATGGTGGAAATAATAGTAAACAGGAATCAGAGAAATGCATCTAGTCCCAAGCTTGCCATTAACTAGCTGTGAAATGAGATAACTATTTATCTTTGAGCCACAATTTCTCACTTATAAAACAATCTCTTTTTAAAAATTAAATCTTTAACATTCCTTAATTTCTTTTTTTTCTTTTGAGATGGGGGTCTTGCTATGTTGCCCAGGACTCTTGGGTTCAAGCAGTCCTCCCGCATAGCTGGGATTACAAGAGCACGCCACTGTGCCTGGCTCAAATTCTTCAATTCTGAGTGAATTAATCATTTGCAGTGACTAGGTCAAGGCATGCCGAGGCTGAAATTAGCAGCCTCCATGTCCCTATTTCATTCCCTCATCAACTGTAAACCCTCATGTTTTCTCCTTCATTTTCTTTTGACCCCTCCTTTTCATTGCCTTTAATTGCTCTCCTGCCTAAATAGCCATGAGCTTTGTGAGGCCCACTGAGGGCTGAGCGCTTGCTGAATCCTAATCCAGAACATTAATTCCGAACAATAAATGAGAGAATGGGGCTTCCCTGCCCTGCAAGAGATCAAATACCACTGGATGGTGCGAAAGTCACAGAAAAGGACAATACAAACAGGGGAAAGTGCCACAAAAAGCAGGCACATTAACTGTGAGTTAGACTTGCCTCCCTCCTGAGGCTGGAGGCACTGCTCATCCCAGTGGAGTTTATCTTCCAGTTCCTACTCCCACCTGCAGATGTGGGGCCCAAACCAGCTGTAGGTCACCACTGGTGCCCGAAGATATCATGAAATTTGAGCCCAGTTCACCGATTTGCTGCTTGCGTTTTTCTCCTTTCCTCTCCCATTCTCCGCTCTACTCTAACTCAACAGACGGGCCAGCTCTAACTCACTACAGACAAGAGCAAACCCCTCAGGTTAGGCAGGCGCCCTCCCAAACCTATTCCCTACCGACTTCAGCTCTTTCCTCTGGGAATCCACAGAGATCTCCTCTGAGGACTCCTATGGGACACCAGGGAAAAGTAACCTTCTGGAAGGCCAATGTATCTAGCCCCTTGTCTTTTATTTATGTATTTATTTGAGACAAGGTCTCACTCTGTCTCCCAGGCTGCAGTCCAGTGATGACACTGCAGCCTCCACCTCCCAGGCTCAAGCCTTCCTCCCGTCTCAGCCTCCTGAGTAGCTGGAAACATAGACGCGTGTCACCATGCCCAGCTAATTTTTTTATTTTTATTTTTTTTGTAGAGATGGGGCCTCTGTATGTTGCCCAGACTGGTCTGCAACTCCTGGGCTCAACTGATCCTCTCACCTCAGCCTCCCAAGCGCTGGGATTATAGTCATGAGCCACTGTGCCCAGCCCTCCCTCTTTATACCATAATCTGAAAACACCTGAGAAATGACTCCCTGAGCCTCAGTTTTACTTATGGGAAAAGAGGGGAAGTAATCACCATTCCGTGGAACGGTTGTACAGATTAGAGATAATGTGTGTAAAGGGGTGAACATGGCTTTTGGCACCAAAAATGACTTATTGATTAAGTCTATCACAGCTATTATAATGAAGTAGACCATTGTATTCAAGGTGGCAAAACATCCTAGGAGGCTTCTAGAGAAAGTATGAGGAAACAAGGGCTAGTGATTAGAAGTTCATTATAAGGCACTGTCAGGGCCAGAGTCTAAATCTATCACGCCCTTTCCATCTTCTCAATCCAACAGGTTCTGCTTTGTCACCTAAAAGGGCACCGATTTTACATTAAAGTCACCTAGATACCATATTTTAGAAAAAAATCTACCAAGTCAGTGAAGATACACTAAAATGTAGATCCCCAGGCAGACGCGCATGTTTAGTAAGTGATTTGTTCTACTTATCCATCACCTAAAGATCTTGTGTCAGGACATTAGCTTCTAGATTCAATAATAAAAATGCTCATTCAATCTGTGAATTTGGCCGAAGAAAATCTGAAAGATTCTGCCAATCTTCTTAAGGAATCTTCCCAAATTGTGTGTCACTATCTTCTGGTAACCTGAGAAGCTACACTGAATCTTGCTGAAAAGATCACTATAAAAACCATCCAGCGGCCGGGCGCGGTGGCTCACGCCTGTAATCCCAGCACTTTGGGAGGCCGAGGCAGGCGGATCACGAGGTCAGGGGATGGAGACCATTCTTGCTAACACAGTGAAACCCCGTCTCTACTAAAAAATACAAAAAATTAGCCGGGTGTCGTGGCACATGCCTGTAATCCCAGCTACTTGAGAGGCTGAGGCAGGAGAATCACTTGAACCCAGGAGGTGGAGGTTGCAGTGAGCCGAGATCGCACCACTGCACTCCAGCCTGGGCGACAGAGCAAGACTCCATTTCAAAAACAAAAAAACAAAAAAACCATCCCACATAGATTTCCTGTGACTCAGCCTTTTGGCTTAATTTAAAACACATAATGAAATGTTTGATAGCAATTACAGGAGACAGTTAACTCATTAGAAACAATTATTCGTCAGTTTCACCGTATTACTAAGAAGACTGGGAAAAGGAGGAAAATCTCACAAAGCATAGAAAAGTGGCAAAGGGGCCTTTGGCAAATGAACTCATGCTCTGTTCTCAGGACTTTGTTTGAAATATTAATCAGGGCTGTTGTTCGAACATTCACATTGAGCAGCATGCACTTCCTCGTCCAGTAATTATATAACAGAATGCAAGAAGTTTCTCATTAGTAAGTGAACATTCACTTTTGGCTTGTGATGAAAGCCTCCTGTATAAGATGGCCAGTTTTATTTGGCTGTTTGTTCAAGCTCAAAGTCCTGTTTAAGTGGTCTTTGGTCAAGTGGTCTTCTTTAAAGTACTCATTTTGATTCAAGGTTTTGTTTGTGGTAAATTAAAATTCTCTGTAGCGTGGCTGAATTGAGGCTGCATACCCAGGCACGCACTGTATAGAATGTATGTTGAGACACATGGATGGATACAAATTGTATGTGTACTTAGGAAGAATGTGATCAATATTTAAACATGAGGTATGTGACCGTATTTCTACAAGAAGAGGTCTTAAATTACAGCTTCCCTCAGACATCTGACCTCCATTTTGCCCCCAGGAAATGCTGACTTTTTCAATCTTTATATTGTTAAAACTTTCATTGTGTAGATGTAAAATAAAATATGGGACATAAAACTGTTACAGCATAAAAATAATAGACATTCATGTTGGCAGTCAATTAAATTTGGGTCTTTGAGTACATTTCTAATTAACTACCATTAACAATTGTCTTGTTTCTGTCCTGTTAATTTTACATACCCCACTGATGCGCCAAACTATGTTTCCCCCAAATGATCTATCCCTAACACATCCCTAATGACTCAGGCCCTCCTTTCTTTGCCAATTTGCTGACGTAAACAATAGAGAAATGCAATTAGGCAAGCTCCTCTCAGAAGCCCTTCTCAGAGTTCCTAGATGCCTTTGCTTTTCTGACATTGTAGGCCACCCCACCCCCCCATCCCCGGACGGAAGGCAGTAAACCACCCTTACTCTTAGAGTGGTCAGCTTTCTCTTGACACCATCCACCCCACCCCCGACAGTACTCTACGGCTAGGGCACATGAAGAGTGTTTCAGACATGGGACGTCACACTGTCACTGAGAATGGCAGTAAACATTATTTTCTAGTTAACTTCTAAAGCATGTGATTAGTTTAGACTCCAGTCCTGACCTACTTTAGAGTTTTGCAAGTAGTTCCTTGAGAGTCCACGTATGTCTAATAGATTTTTCTTAGAAAACCCACCGTTTTATCTAAGAAAGTCAAAAGAATAATGTTCTCCCTCAACCTTCCATGAGTTGAGAACCCAACGTTTTTCACACCCTGAAGAGACCCACTGGCAAAAGACCAAATAAAGCAGGCAAAGCTTTAGAGCTAACTGGGCAGAGAATGAGAATGCCTTCATTTGTATGGGCTGGACCGAGGCTGGCAAGGTGGTCCAGGTTGGCACTGCAGAAAACATGGCTTGGCCCCAGTGGTGGAGGAGCTGCAGCACCATCTTTTTTTTCCTTACTGGGCCTTTATTAACATTATAAACATGGAGTCGGTTCTGTGTCACAGAGTTTGTACCTCCATTTAAGACTTTTCTGACAGTCATTCTACTTTCATAAGTTGAAATTTTCTATTAATTTGTCACCGATCCTCAGAGTTAATGGTCAAATTGCCTTACAGTTTATAAGGAACAGAAGGGAAACGTCAGTGTGCAGCCCCTGGGAAATACTTTCAAGCCTTTTTGAGGGAAGAAAATATAATTTACAGTGATTTTCTAAGTTAACTCATTCATAGCTGTGTATGATAGGAAAGTGGAAGCACAGCCATTGCCATTTACAGAAGGGGAAATAGAAACACAGATCAAAGAACTGGCCAAGATCACACAGAAGTCAGGGACTGTGCCAAGAATAGGACTTGCTTCCTTGATTCCCAATTCTCTATCTTTGGGAGGATGTAGTAGATATTTTACAGGTACCTATATAGATCCTATAAGTAATCACCAACTATGTTTAATCTTGTATAATGCAAATATAAATGCTAAAGACAAGTGGTATTTATCTTCGTGTTTTACACACAGTTGGTGCCTAATAAATATTTGTGTGATGAGCAGATGGTTGACAGTATATTTAGATTGAATATCAGTGACATGCCAAGTTGCTTTGTAAGATGTCAGCAATATTAATGCAATGTAGATAGAAATGTTTCTCTACATATTTTGAGTAGTTATCACAGATAGCTTATAAAGAAAATGAGATTGTTCACAAAGAACCCAATGTTACCTAAGTTGTTTTTTTTTTTCCATTAGAGGGGAATAACACAGTATGTGGTACAACTCTGTCTATTATAATCAATCCGTGTTACTTCTTCCTTTGAAACTACGATTTGTGATAAATGGGGAGAGAGATCTAAGATCTAAAGAATGTGTGCTCTCAAAACAAAACTGCAGTAATCAAAGGCTGCAGGCACTGAACCTCCCTAGAGAAAAGACCCAAACACATTCAACGTTTTAGAAACAGATCTTAGTTTTAGAAAGAAGAAAAGACAATCCAGAAACAACCAGGTGGACTCTGGACACCCATGGAGGAGGTGATCAGAGCTCATGAGAGTACCAGGAAGGAGATCAGCAGAAGCCCCCCACCATGCCCTGTTTGTGGGGAACAGATGAGCACAAAGACCCACTCAGGCCACGCAGTCAGCTACCCGAGGGTCTCCTTGGTATTCAAGCACACATAAAGAAAAGTAGCCTTCCAACATCTTAGATTCTTCCTGAGAAAATAGTGATCTGCAGTACAAACTGATTATGCCAAGACTGTCCTTGCTCCATCCTCTCCTTGGTTCCTCAGATCCACACTTTCCATTCCCCAGAGAAAGTCCCCTTCCCTCCAGTCCTGTATTACTATTGTTCCTTTAGAAACCAACCAACCTCCTTGCCATGGACAATCTTATCTAAATAGTAACTCCTGTGAGGCTGCATCAGTACTGTGGCAGAGTTCACAGAGGACTGTAAGATCAAGCGGAGCTCAGTCCACGGGGGGTTTAGTAGTACTACTTCGTTGTTCAAAATGCAGGGGAAACGTGAAGTTCTAGAGATCGAAAGTGGACTGGTCCAGCAGGCATCAGCTCCCCTACATGCCCACTCAGCCCACCCAGCCTCAGCCAACCCACAGGGCAGAACCACTTCCTCTCATGACGGGAAAACAATGAATGGGGCAGCCCACATGAACTGGGAGAATTACTTCATTCCCTCATGACACCCTTCCATTTACTCTTCCTTTTACTTTTGCCTAACTCTTCTGTAGTTCCTTAATTTTTCTTCTTCTGAAAAGTCATATTTTCCTCAATTCCACAGCCACCCTCCACCCTAGACCTACTAAATTACTATTTTTAAAGCACAACAAAACTGTATGTTACATTCCATAATTTACATTTATTTCTCAGAAATGTTTGGTAAAACTGCTAACTGTTGTGAAACTAGCTCTATAGTAGGCAGAAATATCGTTTCAAGTTCATTAAAGGTTCTTGGGTCTTATTTAAAGAATGTACCCCAATGGTAGCAATGAAAATCTGTGGCACTCTGTAACTTTCTAAATACATTATCTCATTCGATCCTCATAGTCCTTCTATGAAGTGTGTATCATTATCTTTATTTTATATGAGCAGAGGCTGTAAACTACAGACATGTGGAAGGCACTATATGCCTAACATCCTTATGATGCTCTCTGGCTTTTTGCTGAGACTCATGGGAGCAGGTTTAGGAATATCTATTTAGAAGTCTATCAGTTGGCTGAGGATGAGAAAAATAAAATATTCCACCTCATTCAGTGCTGATGACTTATTTTGGTGTTATTAATATTCAAAAGAAATATTGTAGTTTTCTTATCATTTTTCTTTTCTTTCTTTTACTTTTTTTTTTTCTGAGACGGAGTTTTGCTCTTGTTGCCCAGGCTGCAGAGAAGTGGTGCAATCTCAGCTCACTGCAACCTCCACCTCCCAGGTTCAAGCAATTGTCCTGCCTCAGCCTCCCAAGTAGCTGGAATTATAGGTGCCCGCCCCTACGCCCGGCTAATTTTTGTATTTTAAGTAGAGACACGGTTTCACTATGTTGCCCAGGCTGGTCTCAAACTTCTGACCTCAGGTGATCCTTCCGCCTTGGCCTCCCATGGTGTTGGGATTACAGGCATGAGCCACTGCACCTGGCCCCATTTTCCTTTTTTTAATGCAAAAAAATTGAAAAGGGGAAAGATTCTGCTTTATTTCTTCTTGGTTCACTTCCTGTTTGAGTTTAAAAGTAATCATCCTTTCCTTCCTCTCTTTTATTCCTCATGTTTTATAAGAACAAATTCTAGGCAAAACGAAAACCACAATATTACTCAGTTAAAACTTAGCTCGCTTTCATAAAACATTTTGCCACTTTTTTTTTTAAAGGGTGACATTTTTAGTTGAACTGTCAGTAGTTATAAAATAGCTTAATATATTTACAGATTTATTAGACTCTAGGAAACTAAACAATTTGAGTTAGGTCTGAACCTCTTTCTATATTAGATACATTAACTGTCTGGCCATATTAAACCAATTAATAGTTTCGAGTTCCTTAAACAACTATATTCTGCCCTCAAACTGAACAAATGCTTTAGCCGGGGGTATATGTAGATACGCCCTTTCACTAGAGCCTAAAATTTAAATGCCAGGAATTATTCTACATATTTGAGAGTAGTGTGCATGTATTAGTCACTCAATCTCTTTTGATGATCATGTATAGACACCAGTATGCAAATATGTTACCATATCACTCGAACTAAGTGCAATAGAGCATTTCTTACTCATGTGTTACTAAAATTCCTGTCTACAACTGAATCTGAGTTAATCTAAGTATATACAAATACATTTACATAAAGACATATTTGAGAACTTTTGGTAATTAAAGAGGGCTTCATTTATCTGTAAATTTTAGCTTCATCTCTCTGACAGAGTGAAAGAGTGGTTCTGTTTATTTTCTAGTGTACAAAGTTTCTACGTATGTTTTTGAAACATTTCTAGTTAACTGTACTGATTTAACCACCAAGCACCAAATCTGGGTCTGACACAGGGAGGCTACTCAATTAGTACCTGCTGACTAATGTACATCAAGTTCTCATTCTTGTACATCAAAGATGTGTACATTTTTGGCAGATACTTTCAAGCAGCAACATATTAAAGAAATAAAGCATATGCAACCTTAAACTTTCATTTCTGATCAGTCTTGTAAGTAGTGAAAAAAAATGCCTTTAACAGAGAGTAATTCAAATGGCCAACAAACATTTAAGGTAATGCTCTGAGTCTTGAGACCACTCTGAAAGGAAGAAGACATCTTTTTAGGCCTTGGCGAACTTACTGCATAACACAAAAGAAAGATCCCATATACCACAAAGAAATTGGAAAGAAAGCTAATGTTTACAAAGTTCCATTCGAGCTGGCCTCATTCTCCAAATCACATTTTATCAGCATCACTTAAACCCAAATTTATAACATTATGTTCTATCATTCATAATTGTTATTTTCTAACATAGTTACTAGTTCTAATCCTAGAATAGAAATTTTAGATTTAATATTGCCAAAACAAAATGTAAATATATTTAGAAAAGGCTCTGTTATTCCAGAAAAATTCAACTCTACACTTTTATCCCAATCAAATAGCTTCAATTATTTAGTTATTTTTTGATTTATTTGCATGTTAGGTTGGCACATATGTCAAGACCTTAGGAGGATGGGTCCATTAATATTGATGCATACCCCAAATTTGCAAAATAGTATAGAATTTCAGTAGATCTCACTGTCTCTTGCGTTAAACATTCACAGTGGTGAAGAAGATATTTAAGATTTTTAAGTCCTTTGTATTTCTATTATTAGAAAATGACAGTCAAATGAGAAATCAGATGTGTGGAAATAGCTACTTTCCAGGAATTCCATAACTCACCAGTAACTTTCCACTCTGAGAGTAATACACCCTAAGCAAAACGAGTTGGAATTGTGGGAATAATCTAGAAAATCAAATAGCCACTTCTATCTGTTTACATTAGAATTATGCTTTGTTTACTTTTCCTATCAATTTTTTTTTTAAATAACAATTCTCCTGAACACTCTGCAAATGAAGTTAAAAGTAAAAAGGAAAATAGTTTGGCATAATGATAATTCTTGGGCAGTTTCAATAATATCTTATTGTTGCACCTATCAATTCTATTCCTGTTCTTCAAATTAGCTCCCATGAACTATCCTTAGTATCATTCCTGTAGACTAAACAAAAAGAGGAAAAAGCAAACAAGGCTCAGTCATCAACAGGATGCAAAGAAATGTTGCACAATTAGCAGAGGGTGGGGATGTATTCGCTTAGCAAATATACACTGAGCATCTACTGTGTGCCAGCCTTCACCCAGCCTAAAGACACAGGGGTACTCTCAGTCAGCTCTTGGCTTAGAGAGAGACAAACCTGTGGGCATCGAGCGATGTAACAATGGTGTGAACAAAGTGCTGTTCATACTGAGGAGGAAGACGTGATTCTGAATGAGGCAGTCAGGAGGGTTCACAGAGAAGGTGATGTAAGAGCTGAGCCATGGCGTTTGATAAGTAAGGCCCTCTTAGGAGGCAGGCAGTGGGTGGAAGTGCATTTCAGACAGATGGAAGAGCAAAGCCCAAAAGTAGGAAACATAGTGATCATCGGTGTTGGGAAGAACTTGGATCATATCCAAAGAATAAAAAATGAACAATGGGAACGCGAATGCAACTGACATAGTGGTATAGCCAAAGTCTAGGGATCTTCAATTGAGAAACAGGATACCAGAGTTCCAACCTGAGCTCATATAACAGTTCATGGGAGGACCTTAGTTTTGTGCTTGTGCTTCTAAAACTGTAAACCAGAGAGAAAAATTATGAAATTGTTAGCCAATGGCAAGGTATATTCAGTAAGAAGGAAGAGTAGCTGTTGCCCACCTTTTTCCAAGGCAGGGAGAGCCTTGCCTTAAATATACAGTACACCCCATCTGCGTCCATTAAAAAAATCTTAATTCCAGGTGTCAAAAAGTATTTGAAAGTTAGTCAAAAAACTGACTGTCCCTACCTTGCTTCAGAATGATTATGGTTACAGGGGCGCCAGCACCAGTTGATTGTAGGTCGAGGGATACCGTATGCGGTACAAGTCAGGATTTGTCTGCTGCCCAGTGGGTAGAGAGCTGGGTCTGGAAATGATGACACGGCCTTTTCATAAATCTGGGGTTTCACTGGAAAGGAGATGAAGAACGGGACAGAAGTCAAGAGCTGTTCTAATGACTTTCTCCTGGGCCACACATGAAGGACCACATTCTCACTGGTTTGGATGTCAGGGAAACAAACAAGAAACAAAAAACAAGTAAACTCTCCTATTTGTCAAGAAAATGCAGATTTTTAAAAATAGTAGCAGTGTTTTGAGAATATTAATAATTTGATTCCATGGTATGTACATTGTGATTACAATGATAAAAGATCATGCTGCCTATGGAATACAACAAACAAACACGAGATTGTTGAAGATGGGAACTTAACGTTAAGTGTTTTTTCAAATGATTATTTGAAATTTTGTTATCTTTGATGTTGTTATGCTGATTTTTGAATTCATAAGTGTTCACTAATTTGTTTCCTACCAGAACCAGAAGAAAGCCTGAGCAGCAAACTTACCATTGACAATTAGAGTGGCAGTGAGGTTTTTGAACACATTTGACTGTTTTATGCTCAGCAAGATTGTATAATTCCCTGCATCCTCTTCAGTTACATCCTTGATAATTAACGAATAGCCCCGAGTCAAATAGCGAGCAGATTTCTCGGTCGCAGGTAACCCATCTTTTAACCTGTGGTTAAAAGCATAATCAGTAAGTCATTTCACATGGCCTCGCAATATCACTTTGGTAACACTGTCATTTAAGTTTTTGAGCTCAATTTGACCAGTTCTTTCTTTCTTTCTTCTTTTTTTTTTTTTTTTTTTTGAGACAGAGTCTCACTCTGTCGCCCAGGCTGGAGTGCAGTGGCGCAATTGCAGCTCACTGCAGCCTCTGCCTCCAGGGTTCAAGCGATTCTCTGCCTCAGCCTCCTGAGTAGCTAGGATTGCAGGCATCTGCCACCACGCCCAGCTAATTTTTGTATTTTTAGTAGAGATGGGGTTTCACCATGTTGGCCAGGCTGGTCTTGAACTCTTGACCTTGTGATCCACCCGCCTCAGCCTCCCAAAGTGTTGGGATTACAGGCGTGAGCCACTGCACCCGGCCTCAAGTTGACCAGTTTCAAATCTTTGATCATCAGTGTTGATTTTTAAAATGTAGCCATTAACTTTTCAGTAAAGGCAGATATGCTTTTTAGACTGGGTAACACTTCATATTTACTGGCAAGGAGGAAGAAATAAAGTGAGTGAAGATAGAAAAACAGTAGCTTAGTGTGCCCACAGGGATACCGGTGGCCACTGGGACTTAAGGATTAACCCAGAGGCAGGGGCTCTGATTCCATCCGAGATGTTTTTCAGAGTTTTCCACGAGGCTCCATCAGCAGTATAAGGGCCACTGTAAGTCAGATCAACTAGATCACTTCTCCAGATAAAAATACAAATAGACTTTCCTATTGTGGTCTCAGGTGGAGTTCTTATTAGTTTTATAAATGGTCACACCAGTTGTCCCTTTCATAAACTAGAGTGAAATCAAGATTATCAAGATTTCTCCTCTGAGGAAGAACAGTTAAGGTGCAAAACAAACAGAAAGCATAAACTTAAAAAAATTTTAATATAAAATTTTAATATAAAAACATATTAAATACTGAATCGATGCACTGATATCATTCTATTGCACACGGAACTGACAGTCAGAGCCTGGATGCTTGACCTGGCTCTGCTACTCACTGCAGGCTGCTGCACACATGACTAACCAGCTTGGGCTCCAATTTTCTCAAATTTTCTAGAGTTTCTCAAAGGTTCCTTATAACTCTAAGATTCTATGATTTCATTAAAATGCACAGTTCTTTAAATAGGCAGTTTTAATCCATTAGGAGTTTCTTATGTTCTGTATAAAGGTTTAATATTGGGAACTTAGTTCATTATCATGCATGATTATAAAGTCCTACAAACAAATTCCCATTACTAGCGTGTCTCAGATCCAAAGTAATTAAAATGAGGATGCTACACTTTGTGATTACAAATATTGTCTTGGTATTACTTTAAATTATTTCCTATCAACAAGTCAGCATTTTTGACGGTAGACTGAATTTTTTTAATGCCCTTGTGACTTAGTTACTGAAGAAATCAACACTAACAGATGAGCGTGCTCTCAGACCCCGGCGGAGTGAATGTACCTCCTGGAGTCATTAAATTACTATTCAATTTACTATTAAACCTAAAAATTTACTACTAAATGTTTTTGATATTCTGAAGCAAAAAAGATCATTTTTCTATTGCAATGGCATGACGACATAGCACAAAGTTAAAATTTTCTCTTTAATTCCCTATTAAGTATTTAAGGGAACTGCAAACAAACACACTACCCTCATACGACATTGAAAGCCAAATCAGCTCTGGTTAGGGGGATTCTAAAATGGCACCACACCCCTATTGTATGGATTGTTTTGCTAATCAGTTTTGCACCATACCCTTTGTTTAAAAGGTAATGATTTGAGCCAAAGGTATTGGCATTTAACAGTAATTTTGTAAAATGATCGCAGATCATAAACAGATTACATTGTTTTACATCAGGTGTTGTACTAGTGTTTTAAAAAACTGCTGAAGGAGGTTTTGAATATATATCCTTCTAGCCAAAAAAACCTTAATTAGTTCAAGTAGGCCCATTCGTCCTCATCTTCAAATGAGTAAGTCTTGTCTCTATTAATGTTTGTTTAATTTTAAAACAAGACTGAAACTTTCAACCCAGCTGTACATAAAAGAATTATTTTCATCATTCTCATTACAAGAGTCCACTTCTTCAGGGTTAATAGAGCATGTTACATATTCAAAATGCTTCCTAGTCATTGTTCAACACATCCCATTCAAAGAATGCTGACATCATAGGAAGGTTTAGAGATGCAGAAAGTTAACCACAGTAAGAGACTGACTAGACTGAAGTGAGCACTCGAACAAACCTCATCTCTTGCTTACCTTGCTACATTATTTCCTTTCCCCCAGCCCTTCTCACCTCCACCACCCAAGAATCTACAGAGTTCTGAGCTCTCTGGGGCTGTCTGAGGAACGTCTCTTGGTATTTTGTCAGGAATTGGAGTCATTAGGCTCTTGCAGCTTCCCACTTACAAAGCACGTCTTACACTGTTATGGAAATAAGTATGGTCCTACCATACAACTTCCGGCGAGGGAAACGCCTTCACTTTCATAGACAGCCGGTAAGACCGCTTGCCAGCTACAGTTTCGAGCACCTGCTGTTTTCGATGTTTCACAGTGATGAAGGCTTTATCTTTGAAAGAAGAAGTGATAAATACATTAGAAAAGAATATATTTCCATAAGCAAAACCTTAGGGCCTCATGAAGGGAGGGTGTAATCAATGAGTAAATAAACAGAGCTGAATTATGATAGAGCCTATCAATGAGCCTAAATATTGATCAATGAATAGGATACTTTAAAAGCACCATAACTGGTGCACGCCTTTCAAATCAAATGGTATCACGTCCTAGCAACATAAAACAGTGGCAGAGCAACAGAAAGTAAAACACCTTAAATATCTCTATCACAATAACAAGGAAGTGGGAAGATATTTCTAAAAATCTACATGGCCGCTGTGAGAAAACGTTGCTCTGGGCACCCTAAAACAACTAATTTGATATCAAAAATCAACTGGAGAAAGACAAAAGGAAATAAAAGGCTACTGATAGAATTGTTCCACAGTTTCTGCCCTCCACACTGTTTCCTTTTCAGCAATGGAAATAAGGCTTTTAAGCATTTTCTTTATAGAATTTGCATACTGAAATTAAGCAACAACATTAGGATTCCATGAGAGTAAAAGCAGGGATAAAATAGCTTTAATTCTAAATGATTTAGCATACCATATTTTTATTTCTCTAATTCATGGTAGTACCTGAGAAATTTTTCTGAAGTAGTAAAGATAAAATTCATCATCTTTTTCTGTTTTGTTTATATAGGACACTAAAAATTTCATAAATATATTAGGTTCTAACTGAATTATTAGCTATAATAAACATCTAAAGAAAGGACTCTCTGTTCAATTCAAAAGTATTAAATTTAAAGAGTACTTAATGTGGTTTGCTTTTTGACAGGGGGAGGAGGGAACTATGGCCAAGTTGTATTCATTCATGATAATGTAACTCTTGGCCAACAGAAAACTGACTTATTTAGAGAACACAGACATCCACAATGATTAGAAAGCATAGCATGAGTTGGCAACGCTGAACTATGCTTACCATATATATGCACTGAGGTGTTAACAGATTTGAATGATGGTCCACTCCTTACACGACAAGTATAAAGTCCTTTGTCTTTGTTCTGCACTTTGTCAATAGTAAGAACACTGTAGAATATGTTGGCATGGGAATTGCTTTGGTCAATTCGTCGCCTTACAGAAGCTCTCTTATTTTTCTAGAAAGAAAACGTATAACAAATGTAGAAGGAGTGAGTGTTCATGCTTAAAGTTATATAGGATTTTAACATTTCTTAGATCATAACTTCGACAATAGCTTCTGTTTTATGCTAAGAATCATGTCACATCCACCTAGAGCACAATGTTTGGAAACTATATCTGTGTCTAGAGATGCTTCAAATATGTAGCATAGTAGGATTTATTTAGCACTTAATTTTCTTCAAATGCATTTTCACATATACCATCTCAATTGTTTGTCTCAACAACCTAGTGAGATTGGCAGGCTGACTGCCCTTTTACTGATGAAAAAACTGAAGGAAGGGACCCCCTGGCCCAAGTTGGCCAGGAACTCAGGTCTTTTGAGCATAAATCTAGTGTCCTTCCTCTGGCACACACACCTCTCTACACAGTAACCTGTTCTGTAGGCATACATATCACACACAAACATGACAATCATAAGCCTTAGTGTCTGGCTTAATGACAGTGCTTCTCTCACCAAATCACTGTCTGAGTTTCCTTTTTTGTCTCTATTAGATATGAAGGAAAAGATAATGAGTCTTGTCTCTACTTACTAAGGTGGAATAATCCTATAATTTCATTATTTCACTATTTGAGCAATGCTTGCCCATGTTGGCTAAATCATAGTAAACGGATCTGGGGACATGCAAAGCCATAAGCAGGTTTAACCAAGACTTGAAAGGTGCTGTCCCAGGTTTGTCTCAGAGAAGAACAAGAATCAGTCTTAGGCTCCACAATCTGACCTGGCCACAATGACAGTCCTGCTCACTGTTTTGAGAAGACAAGATCACATTGCCTTCTCCTTTTTTTTTTTTAAGTGCTATATTTTATAACTAATAAGTTATTTCCACCTCTCAGTCCTTCCCCATAGTCATAGGGGCAGAGGGGAGGAGCATGGAAAAATGTCTTTGGGAGCTGTCCAGAACTGATCTTTGGATCGGGAGCTTAGTTCTCCTCTGTGCCACGTTTAATACACTTCTACCCACCTGTCCATTTACTTCCCTGTTGGAACAGACAGACACATTTTGAGGCCATTTTCTTCATTCTCAGCAATAACCAGAGAGAAAAGTCAATTGCCACTATCAAAAGTCAGAGAACTAGTCCCTTAACATAACAGACTGAGGGAGGTTTCTGCAGCTCTATTTATACAGGTACTACTCCCTTTGCCAAGTTGAGTAACACTGGTATTGCTTCTGACTTGGGAAATAACTCATCCTGTGTTTTAGAGTTGCTTCGCCCAGTACTGCAGCCACCAGCCACGTGTGGCTATTAAAATTAAATGAAATCAAAAATTCATTTCCTCAGTCACACTAGTCACATTTCATCTGCCATATGTGGCTAGTGGCACAAGTACAGGATATTTCCATCACAGAAAGTTCTGTTGGACAGTGCTGTTTTAGAAGATTATTAGCATTTAATAGATGTATTATAGATACTCTTACTTACAGTAGCAATGCTAGCAGGATAGAAGTTTCTTCCCTCTTGGCACTTATTGAGAATATTTGATTTCTATTAAAACCCAGAAAATATTGCTACAAGCCATAGCATTTTTATTTAAATGAAACAATACCACTCCTAGAAAACAGCTGGTGACAGATAAGGCCTTAATGTGCCCCTACAGGGCACTCGTTACACGTTTTTGTTGCTAAGTTATTCCATTTCCATGGCAAGAAATGTCGATGAAAAACAAGACTAGCTTGGGGCTCATGCATTAATCTTTCATACATAATTTAATCATAAATTGACTTTGTAATTGGGCAATCTGAACGACATAACAAATGATTGTACTTGAGATATGCCGCATAAATCATGCTGATACACAAGAAATGGGGGCCAGAACTACTGTCAAAATTTCCGTAACAGTTTATCATAGTTTCCCCATGTATACATTTCTAAAACAATTATTGTTTGCAAGGATGTTCGATTTGAATAAGGGAACCCAACTCAAGCTTCATTCTTCTCATTTTTCTGAAGGACAGAATTGCTCCCCTGACACTTAACAAATGGAATATTGGATGACTGGGTTGTAATATCTTTTCCAAACATGTTCCAATCAGGTGCCTGACTGTCTGCCAGTATCCTAAATGAACGCGCTGACAGAGACAGCCTCCTGGAAAGTTGTTGTTGTTGTTACAAAAGGCAGTCCCTGCCTGGCATTTAGTGATACATTTCTCTCTCATCTCTAAATCCTACAGAATAGGTGGAATGAAACAATCCCTTTCTTTCCACCTAGAATCATGCGATAGAAATACCAGTCTATGCTCTTCAAAACAAAACTCCCAGACATCAAAAGACGATATCTCTGCATATCACACTCATGAAATGCCAGGCAAAGAAAGCACTCGAACCAAACCCAAAGCTGCTTTATTGACTAACACTGCCACAGGAATCAGGATTTTCTGATTTTTCCCATCTCAAAAACCCTGCGGGATTTCACTTGCTAAAAATACTGTCCTGCAGAAGAAATAGAAAAATGGGTCACTCACTTCATCAGGGTAACTCCAGGTCATTTGAACTCTTGTGTTCAAGGGAGTGGTAGCAGTACAATTGAGGATAAGAGTATGGCCTCTAAGTAATTTGACTGGGCGTGGTGTGCTTATTTGGACATCTATGATTGTATTGGCTGCAAGCATAAAAGAGAAATTTTTTTAAATTAAGATTTCATTACGCAGATAAAAATAAAGAGCACTTCGGCTTATGTTCATGCCTCTGAAGCATCACTTACTTTGTCGATGTGTGAGATAGTTTGTCTTATACAAATGTCCATTGACTGTTGCTTCACAGGTCAGAAGCCCTATTTCTTTGTACGTTGCATTTGATATGATGAAGCCCTTTCTACTGTCCCAGATTACACGTTTTCCATCAGGGATCAAAGTGTCAAGTGGAAACTGAAAAGGAAGAGGCATGCATTAACAAGGTCCTATTAGCACTGGTTGGCAATACTGTTTCACCAGCAGTTGGTGAAAACATGATTTTTCATCTAAAATGAAAATAGTAAAACTCTGTAGTTTGCTTATAACAAACTAGGTTAAAAACTCTAGTTTGTTATCATTGGTTCTTGAGTTTTTTTGTATATAGCAAAAGACACTTGCATTATGATTAATTATAGTAATTATGATAATTTACTATCAGCCTTGGCAACAAATGGCACCTACCCAGGATAGACCTAGTTGTCATATCAGACTTTCAAGGGGAGCCCATAACTCTTTGGCCTCCAGGAATCTTCATAATAAACTGGTCGGACACTCAGCAGACAAACCAATTAACAGGCCGGGCGTGGTGGCTCACACCTGTAATTCCAGTACTTTGGGAGGCCGAGGTGGGTGGATCACCTGAGGTCAGCAGAGACCAGCCTGGCCAATGTGGTGAAACCCTGTCTCTACTAGAAATACAAAAATTAGCTGGGCATGGTGGCAGGTGCCTGTAATCCCAGCCACTCGGGAGGCTGAGGCAGGAGAATCGCTCGAACCCGGGAGGCGGAGGTTGCAGTGAGCTGAGATCACACCACTGCACTCCAGCCTGGGCGATAGAACGAGACTCCATCTCAAAAAAGAGAGCAAAGCCAATTGCATTTTTTTCTACTGGGGCTGCCAGATTATTCTCATTTGTTTTCATCGTCCAGAGCTTTTAACAAGTCATAGCTTTTCCTCCCATTTTGCATGGTTTACTGAAGAAGTGGCTGTCTTCAAAAGACTGTAAATAATTCCAGGTCCTCCAAGATTCATAACATTAACTTGGCACTCACTGGGATTGTCATTCTGAGGATCCTGCTGTGTCACAAGGAAGGCGTCAGCTCTGCCTCTGGAAGGGAAACTCCCAGAAGCTGGAGCTGCTGATGGTGAAGGCAGCCTTGGAGGCCAGAGACTGCCATGAATGAAGTGCTCTCAAATGCTTAGAAGTATTCCCAAGCACGGTGAGTCCAGACAGAAGAAAATAATCCATGATTTGACTTTCTCCTTATGCCTTCTTCTGACATCAAGAACGTAACGTTTAAAGACTACAAGATAAACACTCTGCCGTGGGATTGAACTTTATTTGTAAAGGGTCATTGCTCCATCAAGTGGCCCAGCCAAATTCCCCTGATGCCAGGTTGCCAGTCCAATTTCAGTGGTGGTCGACTCCCAACTACCACTATTCCTTATTCCCAGTTGAAAAAGGAAAAACAAAAATCAAATTACCTTCCCCTAGCAGATTATAAAGGAAATACCAAACAGCCATAAAGAAGCTTGAAACCTTTCCTATCACCTTTTAAAAAGTACACCCGACGTCCCTCTCTCTATCCAGTTGTCATTTATTTCTATTGCTCGCCGAAGGAGCTGATCTGGATTTGTGATCCTATGGCAGAAATTTCTAGTCCAGAAGCCACTAGTACCTCTCTTCTAGGGACTGTGCCTACATTGGAATGTATTACCGGTGTTCCTTGGTTTGAAATTAATTACATCCTGTTTATGAAGAACTGAAAGCAATTAAAGGATTCGTTTCATGTTTCACTATATCAAGGTGCTACCTGTAAACTTAGGAATGTATTCGGTGGGAAAACAAAAACAAAAACAAAAAAAACCTTCTCTTCTAATTTAGTGCAGACAAAGGAAAACCCAGAAAAATTTAAGTCAGGGACTGACATCTATGTTACTTTACAAATAAGTGAAAACAAGTATGTGCTGAATCTAAAAGAAAGGTTTGCTGACAGGCTTCCTCAGTACAACTTAAAAATACACTAAAATTTCCTTTAAAGTGTTTATCTTACTCTCATCTATCCATTACGGCTGTTAGTAGCATTCCATTGACAAAGTAACTTTACATTTAGCTGAGAAGATCTAAAGCAGTCAAAGACTGTAGCCCATCAGCTGTGGCCACCACCGCATGTGTAAGAATGAAGGCAGATGGGCAGGTGGATCTCAGCCTCGAAAGGAAGCCCTGGGCAGCAAGGCCTGTCTGCAGTTGACCACGGCTCCGCCAAAGCAGGCATGTGAAAAGGAGAGGGAGGGGACAGAAAATTAGAAGAAAAGGGACAATAAGAGAAATGAAAGGGAAAGATATTAACTTCATGTCAGCAGAAATACGTCATAGGTTAGAATATTTCCAGTACACATGTGCCAAACCAAAATCCCTGTTAAAATTTTACACTTCTCTTTCTCTCTTTTTAAATTGTGCACTGCAGATCTTAGGCAGAAAACAGTAAAGAGACTCCCACCAGCCCCAGATTTTTATATGGGAATTTTGGAATGTTCCTGATGACCAAAAAACCCACCTGCATTGGCGCGCGCATGAAAGAGAACGTTTCCCTCTTCACACGGTGTTTTCCGTATTAATCATACAGCAATAATTATCTCAGACTAAGGGGAGTAATGCCATGCTGTTGAAAACATGACTTGGTAATATATCAAGTACAGTATTGGGTATTAAACTGTTAAGTAATGCTAAAGCTAACCCCTGAATAGGGCTTATCTTGTACTGAGATACTGATCTAAGTGCTTTCCATATATCACCTGACTTAACCTTTCTAACAGCAATGTGAGGTGGTACCACTGTCATCACCCTCTTCCTCAGGTGGGGAAAGCGAGGTGGAGAGAGGTTTGATGACTCATTAGTTTGCCCAGTGATGAGTGGCAGTGTGTTCAGAGTGCAGGCAATGTGGCACTAGCCTCTGCTCTTAACCACCCTTGTCTTCCTCCTATACAAACTAGACCATTCAAGAAGGATGGCAGGAACACTGAATGAGAAGGCAAGATATTGGCTCAAATGCTCAGTATGACCTGGGAAGTTCCTGACACTCTGGAAACCAGAGTGTTTTTATCTTGACCAACTGAGGAGTTTGACTCCTCTGGCGTTTCCAGCTCTGCCGTAATGACTATTTCCTGGCGATGGCACACAAATGTAATGGAGGCCAAAACCTGTCTCCGATGGACTATGTTGAGGGCCTACGTGAGTAACAACCCACGACAGTGAATGCAAGGAAGAGGACGAGGAGACTCCTCCACCACATTTCAGGACTCAGGGTTGATGGATGAGACTGAAAATCATTCTCTAAACCTTTCCAGCCTAACTGCCACCACTACCAGCACCAAACACTTCCTGAGTGCCTGCTCTGTGATGCACTGTGCGAGCTGCTGCTCTGGGGCAGCCTTGACTGTTTGTCTTAAAGTTCTAAGCTCTCAGAACTTGGCACAGTTTTCCATCTGGGGAGTTTTTATCCAGTTCTGAGTCCTGGTATACTCCTAACTCTTACTGCTGATTAATTAGCTAGAATGTCATATGTTTAGTTTTTGTTTTTCTTAGATTCTACCCTAAATGTTTTTCCTTTCCATATGTACAATTTACAATATAATATGAAGAAAAGTTTCATGTATGGCCTTTCCTCCCTTTTTTCCCCTAAGAGATGAAGTTTGGGTGCTCAGCAGGAGACAGGCCTTTTTTCACCAAGGAACTGGCCAATTCAAACCAAAGGTGGTGTCTCCTTATGCATGAAGCCAGAATGTCAATGCCTGGAGAACTGGGCACCCTGCTGACATTGTCTACTCTGCAGTAACCTGGATAATCCACTGTCTGCAAAGTTATTAATTTGTGTAAGCAGCAGAATTGATTTTTCTCACATTTGCACACAATTGGGTTTGTGGCAATACATAACATTTTTCACGATTTCAGTTCTTTCATTATTCACATCGATTCATGCTTAAGACACTATCATTTTGTTCTATTTAACCACATCCATGGGCATAACTTCTAGCACGATTCCTTATACTAAAAGGATGTTACAGGAAAGTCCACTGAGAAGCCCAGATGTCTGTAAGGAAATTATTCCGGAAAGATAAAACGAGTAAAACTTCATTATGCTTGTTTGCAGTAAAAGTATTCTGAGAAAAGCAGTGTTCAAATTTACCTTTTTTAAAGTAACAGTGATGTTAGGTGATGTGACCCGGCAGGGAATGATGAGCTCCCTTCCTTCAGTCATGTGTATAATTTCGGGGATTTCACTGTACATCTCTACGAAAGGTCTACCTGTATCTGAATGAGAAGAAAATGAAAAAAAATATATATATATATATATATAAACAATTGACACGCAAGCATCTAGACACCGTAGCTAGTGGGGTAAGGCAGCCACTGCCACAGTCACACCATTCTCCCTTAATGTAATCCATACATTCATATCTTTGTCTCTGAGTTTGGCCCTCTGTGTTTCTACCCAGAAAAAGAAAGCTTCCCTAATAAAGCCTAAGTTCGCATCTGTTGTTGGCCTCTGACCAGACTGCCCCATACCCTGATATGCAATTGTGATATGGGGGGACCACTGTGGGAAAAGGCCTCAAAGTGCAGTAAGAGCGAAAGGAGAAAATTCTGCATAAACTTCTCACCACAGTTATGCTAAGTGCCTCAGGAAGCGCCCTCCAGAGCCTTTGTAAGCGCTCAAAGGGCACAGATGCAGTGGCGAAGTCAACTCTTCTTTGGAGAATTCAAGGTGATGCAGAAGTCTAGCAAGTTTAGGAGAGGATTATCATTTGAATGACAGAAGCATGACTTAAAGGTTTTCTAGACTTTTCCTCGGAGGCTAATAATAATGAACAAGAAGGTCTGAGCTGCTTAGGGGGAGGGGGACAGGCAGGAGAAGCGGTGTTGAATGATGCATTTATTTCATATGTATATTAGGCTTATTTCTTTAGTATGCACTACTTACCTGCTAATAGCAAAGTATGTGCAAGTGCCTGCAGAGAAGTCTGGAAAAAATTTTAAGCACCAATACTTCCTTAAAAAGCGTGGCATTTGGCCAGTCTCAGAGGCAAGGAGGATTCAAATACTTGTTCAGCTTCCCTGTAACTCCTTGGGGAACCAGAATGAGCCTGAGATCCTTTTAGAAACATTCTCAGTCTACCCTGCCCTTGCCCTCGGGAATCTATTGACATCCTCAGGCAAGGATCTCTTCAGGAGTCATTGTGTTCTGATCGTCCCCCATTTGCTCCAGCCTTATATACTAAATGGAAAGAAGTCCTGTGTGAAGTCTCTCCATTTGCTGAAAGAACCAACCAGGCCACCACCTGTTTGCTGGTCCTGTCTCAGGTTTGTGGGTTATGAAACTCATTCAGGATGCTGAATGGAGAATGAATAGGAGAGAAACAAAAGCAGTAAGCAGGCAATGGTTGCCTAGACTAGATGGTGGCTACAGTGATCATTATGGTAGAACTCTGTCCCCGCCAAAACGATATGCTGAGGTTCCAATCCCCCTGTACTTCTGAATGTAACCTCATTTCAAAACAGGGTTGTTGCAAATGTAATTACTTAAGCTAAGTAAGGGAGGGCCCCTAATCCAATATGATTAGCATCCTTGTAAGAAGGCAGCGACGTGAAGGCAGACAGGGTGTGCAGACTTGCTCTATGTGCAGACAGAGGCAGAGATGGGTGTGATGCAGCAGCAAGCCAAAGAATGCCAAGGATTGCGGGCAATCACCAGCATGTAGGAAGAGGCGAGGAAGGGTTCTCCTGCAGGTTTCAGAAGGGGCATGGCCCAGATGATTTGATTTCAGACTTAGAGTTTCCAGAACTGTGAGATAACACATTTCTGTAGTTTTAAGCCAAAAAAGAAAAAACAGTGGGCCATTGCAGTAGCCTGCTGAAGATGGGATGGTTTTGTGCACAGCAGTGTGGAATGGAGGCACAGATGTGAGCTCTAGAGAGACCCTCTCACCACAGCCCATCTTGTGTGGTCCTTGGCACCTATATGTTAATTATTCTCACTCATCCTCTGGGAAGCCTTGCTAGCCCCCTTCCTTCCTGCACCTGTCTCCACCCTAGCCCACCTTAGGGACTTTCCCAGTGTTCCCATTGATTCTGTTACAACACAGTCCACAGAACCGGCAGTGTTTTCCTCTGGGTACTCCTTGGATGCTAAGTTCCTAGAGGAGAGGAAATGGATTGTATTCATGTCTGTCTCATGTGTGCTGAATGAATGAGTGAACGGGTATCCAACCCTGTCATTTTACAGATGAGAAAAGAGGCACAAACAGGTGAAATGAGTTGTCTAGATGGGCATAGCCAGGACTGCAGGCCAGTTACTTCTGCCTCCAATCTACAGCCCCTTCCCCTGCAGCACCCTGAAGGCTGAACCTCTGGCTACCTTCTCTTGAAGGCCCCCATAGAAAGGGCTGCCAGCAGGTGACAATTATTTTTTAGAGATGAAGGCTGATTTGCACACATTCAGTGGGAAAGTAAGTGCCTCATGGTACTGTATAGTGTTGGAGAAATTCTGAAAAAGGACTGATCACCAAGGCATGGGGTATGACAGCAGACTTTGGGGCAGGCTTTGATTTGGAGGGAGGCATCAGATCATGGTGGTTCAGAATACACCTCAATGCCTGGGTTTAATCCTGGCTGTGGTCCTGTGTAACTGTGAAACCTTGGGGAAATCATTATGCCCTCTGTGCCTCATCTGTAAAATCTATGTGAAAGGGCTACAGTGAGGATTACATGAATTAAGATATGTAGAGCACTTAGAATGATTCCCTGGCAAATAGTTAGCTGTTAATTTTCTTATTATTATTTTGACTCATTTGAACTTATGAACAAAGAGGGGTAGTGTTAGAGTTGGCATTCAGGCAGACATGAGTGGGGCAGGAGAGTGCCCCTCCTCCCAAGAATGTCAGGTGACCATCAGGTGACGGACAGGTGGTTATTAAACTGTCTTTCTAAAATAATAATTAGTCACAACTGGCACCAGAGATAGACAGTCTCCCAACAGATAGAAAACACCTACAGCTGGTGATCAGCAGCTTCCTGATAAGATCTCGGAAGCTGGGCGAGCAGGCTCAAGCATGCACACTCAGAGGCCAAATGGCAGAGTTCGACCGGTATATGACTTTCCTCTGCGAATGCTCAACTGGTAAGGGAAAAACACCTCAAGTGAGCACAAACACAACGTCAGTAAACACACTGCGCACGCAGCTCCTCCCAAGTGCTGGCAGGCCACTGTGCACATGGACAGCCCATCCCAAAGGAAAAATCAGGGGAGAGTAAACGCAAACCCTTTAATCTCTCAAGTTGCCTGCTTGGCCCTCTGCCAAGTGTAGTTTGCTTCCTCTCATTCCTGCTCTAAAACTGTTTAATAAACTGTCACTCCTGCTCTAAAATTTGCCTCGGTCTCTCCATCTGCCTTACACCTACTAATGCCCTTGGCTGAATTCTTTCCTCCAAGGAGGCAAGGATCAAGTTGCTGTAAACCCATACAGATTCGCTGCTGGTACCAGTAGGTAGATATGAAAATCACAAATTATACTCATCTTAACTATCAAAAATATAAATATATATTGACATAGTGGCATAGAAAAAAGGATTGGAAATAAATATACTAAAATTTTAACAGCCAGGTGCAGTGGCTCACACCTGCAGTCTCAGTACTTTGGGAGGCTGAGGCAGGAGGATCACTTGAGGCCAAGAGTTTGAGACCAGCCTAGGCAGCATAGCAAGATCCCTTCTCTACCTGAAAAAAATTAACAATGACTACCTTGAGGTGTTGGCTTTATGGATTATTGTTGTTTTCTTATTTACCTTCTTCTGTATTTGTCAGTCTTCCTAGACTGATCATGTGTTATTTTATAGTAATATTTTTAATTATTAAAGTTAAAACTCAAATGATAAAGCTCCATCCATTTTTGCTTAAGGAAAACTATAAATTTTGCATTTGATTTACCTGAGTTTCGTCCTCTATAATAGAATGAGACATTAACTGTCACAGTTAATAAACTTATGTGTTTATTAGGAAATCTCAGTGGGTATAGTAACATATGCAGAGAGAAAGTTAATCAGATAGAGACAAGGATTTCTTATCAGCATTAAATTCCTCCTTTAAATAAAGTTGTGGAGCTAGATATTCAGCCATGGACTATTGGGATTTGATCATTCCTTTCCTTCCTCTTGTGAGTCTATATTTTTTTCTCTTTTGTGTCTCCCAAGGTAAACACAAACACTAAGAAATGGTTTAATTCATTTAACTAAACTGTAAATCCTTCATATTTAATTTACTGTCTCCTTAAGTGACCGTTTTCAACAAAGGGCACTGGCACAAAAAGTTCCTACAGGAGATAATAAAATCAGTGTAGTCATTTCTAGACTAATACATACCAATCCCAACTGAAAATAGAAAAGGTTAATTCAATATATCTTTGAATTTCTTCTTTCCCTTTGGTACTGTGGATCCCCCAAACACTTAAATTTTACTACAGCTATTGGCCTTTAAAAGCCAATATCAATTTCAGCACTGGGTCCACTGAAATTCTATCCAAAGATATCAGAACTTCAGTGATTTGTGTCCCTCCAAACACAATGCAAAACACATCATTTGTGTGACAGTCAATAGTGGCATTATAAATCTACCGTGTTTGCAAATGAGCATATGACTGTAGATACAAACACACACACACACGCACACACACACACACACACACGAACAATACTCTCTGGGCTTATTAATAGTATATTTCCTCTGCAATTTACTTCAAGGAAGGGCTAAGAATGAATTTGCCTGACATATAATAATACAAACATATTTTGTTTTGTAAGACCATAGATATAGAAGAGGTCACGGTTCCATTAATATCACCAGTAAAACCACTTACTACTCCCATAGGACACATTTGTCTTTGTCACAGAATTAAAAATGACTTCCAATCCCAGCCAGCACTGCAGAGTGATTTCCTGAGACCAAATTGGCTGGTTGTTGAAAGAGTGAGGAAGAGCTGCTCCAAAGACTGTCGGTGTACTGGCAGCTCAGACACACTGTCACCAGGGACTCATGCCAACACTCAGCTAGGTGGAGGTCACACTGCCCTCACCTCTCTGAACTCTTAGAGCTCAAAGCAGTGACAGGAAACTGGCATAGAATATGAGCTTTTCTGACCCACTGGGAGTATCTGGGCTGTCACCTATCCTTCAGGACAACAAGTGGGCTCAGACACGGAGAAAGATCAAACTGGGACCCTTGCTCAGAATGGAATGATGTCTATTTTTTAAATGGGTTTTTTCCTTTTGAAATCTGTAATCATGCTGGCACATTGAAGCATACAGACATAGTGGACCCTGCATGTTATCGTCAATCAATTCCATTTCCAACTGGCATCACCTGGGAGTTCTTCTGCTGGGTTCAGAGCAAGTAAACAATGTCCATTGTTTAGGGTTTCTGACTTGAAGAGGAGTTCAAGAGTAAACACGTTGTTTTCTAGCACATGTACATATTTATGGTTTTTACAAAGTTTTTCCTGGTTGCCTTTCTTTTAATTGCATTTTTCTCCTGGTCATGAGGACACCTAGTCATTTTAAAGGAGGGTATGATTTTCATTTATTGAAGATGAAGTGGAGAGGATAAAAATGAATTAACCAATCCCATGAAAAGGGTTCTATCTAGACATAAGAGTTTTCACATCATACAGATCTTCATATTGTGGACCATAAGTAATACTCAAGGAGAATGTACTGATTGGTAATATATTTTATTTGAAATATGAACAAGAAAAGAAAAGAGGCAGGTTCTTTGCTGACTTACACTGCCCATCAAAGTCACTGACAACTCAAAACAGAGCTTTGGAGCAACCACAAGAAAGTTGGAGTGGTTATACTAACACGAGACAAAATGGACTTTTAAATAAGAAATTATTAGTGAGGATATGGTTAGTGAAGATAGAGAGGGGTGTTTGATAATATTAAGAGGATGAATCCTTGAGGAAGATATAACAATTAAAAACATATATGTACCTAATAACAGAGCACTAAAACACAGGAAGCAAAACCTGACAAAATCAAAGGGAGAAATAGACAGTTCAACAATAATAGGTGAAGATTTCAATACCCCACTTTCAATAGTAGATAGTGGACTGGGCACAGTGGCTCATGCCTGTAATCCTAACACTTTGGGAGGCCAAGGCAGGTGGATCACTTGAGGTCAGGAGTTCAAGACCAGCCTGGTCAACATGGTGAAACCCTATCTCTACTAAAAATACACAAATTAGCCAGTGTGGTGATGCACGCCTGAAGTCCCAGCCACTTGGGAGGCCAAGGCAGGAGAATCGCTTGAACCCAGGCAGCAGATGTTACAGTGAGCTGAGATCGCACCACTGCACTCCGGCCTGGGCAACAGAGCAAGACAAAAAAAAAAAAAAAAAAGTGGATAGAACAACTGGACAGAAGATTTTAAAAAGTCAGTGGAACACCAGAACAACACTACTAACCAACTATACCCAACAGACATCTATAGAACATTTCACCCATCACAGCAGGGTATATATTTTCCTCAAGTGCACATGAAACATTCTCCAAGATAGACCTTATGCTCGACCATAAAACAAACCTCAAATAATTTAAAAGGACAGAAATAATACAAAGTATGTTGTCTGAATACAGTGGAATGCAATTAAAAATCAGTAACAGAAATAAATTTGAAAAATTCACAAATATTTGGAAATTAACACATTCCTAAATAATCAATGGGTCAAAGAAGAAATTAAAAAAGAAATTAGAAAATACTTTGGCATGAATGTAAATGAAGACAAAACATACTAAAACTTATGGGATGAAGGTAAAACATTGTTTAGAGAGGAATTTATAGCTATAAATGCTTATATTGATAAAGAAGAAACATCTCAAATCAATAACCTAAACTTGCACCTTAGAACATTGGGTAAAGAACAGAAAACTAAACCTAGAGGAAGCATAAGGGAGAAAATAATAAAGATTGTAGTAAAATTAAAGAATGCAAAACAACAGAATTAGTTTCACTAAATTTCTAAACCAAAAGCTGGTTCTTTGAAAAGATAAACACAACTAATAAACCTTAAGCCAGACAAGCCAAGAAAAAAAGAGACAAGACTCAAATTACTAGATTCAGAAATGAAACAGGGCCAGGTGCAGTGGCTCATGCCTGTAATCCCAGCACTTTGGGAGGCTGAGGCAGGTGGATTATCTGAGGTCAAGGGTTCAAGACCAGCCTGGCCAACACAGCGAAAACTCATCTCTACTAAAAATACAAAAATTAGTCAGGTATGGTGGCAGGTGCCTGTAAATCCCAGCTACTCAGGAGGCTAAGGCAGGAGAATCGCTTGAACCCAGGTGGCAGAGGTTGCAGGAGCCAAGATTGTGCCACTACACTCCAGCCTGGTTGACAGAGTGAGACTAAAAAGAAATGAAACAGTGGACATTACTATTTAAAAATTAAAAAGCATTATGAAGGAATATTATAATGACATGCCATTAAATTAGATCACAGATGAAATGGACAAATGCTTGGAAATACACAAACTACTGAAACAAGCTCAACAAGAATTAGACAACCCCAGTAGACTTGTAACAAGAGACTGAATTGTAACAACAACAACAACAACAACGAAAACAAACTGCTCACAAGGGAAAGTCAGGGCCCAGATGGCAAGTCAATTCTACCAAACATGAAGAACTAATACCAATTTTTCAAACACTTTTCCAAAAAATAGAAGAGAAGGGAAAACTTTCCAACTCATTCTAGGAGGCTAGTTTTACTCTGATATCAAAACCAAAGACATCACCAGAAAACTACAAACCAATATCTATTATGAATGTAGCTGCAAAAAACTCAATAAAATACTAGCAAACTGAATTCAGAAACATATAAAAAGAATGATATACAATGCCCAAGTGGAATTTTTTTCAGGAATGCAAGATTGATGTGACATCCAAAAACTAATGCAATTACTATATCATGTCAATAGAATAAAAATCAAAACCCACATGATTATCTTAAAATGGCAGAAGAAGAATTTGACAAAAATCCAAGCTCCTTTCATGATGAAAACACTCAGGAAAGTGGGAATTGCACTGAGTTTCCTCAACCTGATAAATGGCATCTAGAAAAAACCCTACATGTAACATCATACTTAATGGTGAAACACTGGAAGTTTCCCCCTAAGATCAGAAATAAGACATCATTATCCACCCTCACTGCTTCTATTCAACAGTGTACCAGAGGTACTAGCCAGAGCAATTGGGCAAGAAAAATAAATCCAGATTGGGAAGACCAAAATGGTGCAGCTATTTTGGAAAATAGTCTCTATTTTCAGATGACTTGATCTTACAAAATGCTAAGGAATCCACTACAAACTATTAGAATTAATGAGTTCAGTAAGATTGCAGGATATAAGATCAATGTACAAAAATGAATTATATTCCTATATATTTGCAATGAACAATCTGAACATGAAATTAAGAAAACGATTCCATTTATAACAGCATCAAAAAGAATAAAGTGTTTAGGAATATATTTAACAAAAGAAGCGTACAACTTATACTTTGAAAACTGTAAGACATTGTGGAAAGAAATTAAAGAAGATCTACTAAGTGGGAAACATCTCATGTTCATAGATTAGAAGAGTTAATTTTGTTAAGATGTTAATGCCCCCCAAATTGATCTATAGATTAAATGCAATAACTATAAGAATCCCGGATGACTTCAGAGAAATTGACAAGGTGATTCTACAATTCATATGAAATTGCACGAGACCCAGAATAGACAAACCAATCTTGAAAAGCAAAAACAATCTTGGAAGACTGTACTCCACATTTCTTGATTTCAAATGAAAACTACAATGATCAAGATAGTATGGTGCTGGCACAATGGATCAATGGAATAGAATTGAGAGCCCAGAGATAAACTCATGTGTCTATGGCCACTAGATCTATTCAAGGAGACCATTCAGTGGGGAAAGAATAATCTTTTCAACAAATATTGCTGGAACAACTCCAAATGCCAAAGAATGGAGTTGGACTCTTATATCCCACCATATACATTTATTAACCAAAAATTGCTAACTATAAAAAAATATATTTTATAGTTATATAATGTATAATATATTGTGTACATATATTTGCAACAGGGTCTCAGTTTGTCTAGGTTGAAGTGCAGTGACATGACCATGGCTCACTGCAACCTCAATATCCCAGGCGTAAGTGATGCCCCCACCTCAACCTCCTGAGTAGCTCAGACTATAGGAATGTGCCACCACACCCAGCTAATTTTTTAAAAATTTTTTTCTAGAGATGAGGGTTTCACTATGTTGCCAGGGCTGGTCTCGAACTCGTGGGCTCAAGCAGTCCTCCTGCCCCTGTCTCCCAAAGTGCTGGGACTGCAGGCATGAGCCACCACACCTGGCCTAATATAATATTCTTAGAAGAAACCAGAGGTAAATCTTCATGATCTCAAATATGGCATTGGATCCTTATATATGATACCAAAAGCACAAATAACACAAGAAAAAATAAGCTGAACTTTATCAAAATTTAAAACTTGCGTGCTTCAAAGAATACTGTGTAGAAAGTGAAAAGATAACCTGCAGAATGGGAAAAAACATTTGCAAATTATATATCTCATAAGGGACTTAAATCTAGAATGTATAAAATATATTTTTATATGTCTCAAATAGATTTTTAAAATCCACATATATAACCTATATACTTATATGTTTAGAATACATAAAAATCTAGATATATTATGTATCTATATATTATATCTCTAGAATATATAAAATATAATATACAATTTTATGAAATAATAAAAAGTTGAAGAACTCTTACAACTCAATAATAAAGAGAAGCTAATTAAAAATGGGAAAAGGATCTGAATTGACATTTCCCAAAGAAGATAAACAAGCAGTGAATAAGCAAATGATAAGATACTTAACATCATAAGCCATCATGGAAATACCGATCAAAACCACTATGAGATTCGCTGCATACTCACTAAAATGGCTATAATAAAAAAGACATCATTACAAGTGTTGGCAAGGATGTGGAGCAACTAGAACTCTCATCCACTGCTGGTGGGAATGTGAAGTAGTACACCCACTTTGGAAAGCAGTCTGGCAGTTCCTCAAACGGTTAAACATAGAGTTACCATATGACCCAGCAATTCTACCCCTAGGTATCTACCCAAGAGAATGAAAACTTATGTCCACACAAAAGCTTGTACACAAATGTTTACTGTAGCACTATTCATAATAGGCAAAAGGTAGAAGCAACTCAAATGTCCATCAGTTGATTAATGGATAGCTAAAATGTGATATGTCCATACAATGGAATATTATTCAGAAATAGAAATCAAGTGCTGATACATGATATAACATGAAAGAATCTCAAAAATATTATGCTGAGTGAAAGAAATTAGTCACAAAAGAATACAAATTATGTATTCTATTTATATAAAATACCCATAAGAGACAAATCTATGGGAACAGAAAGTAGATTAGTGGTTGTTTCGGGTTAGGGAGATATGGGGGGATAAGGGGTGATAGCTAAAGCCTATGGAGTTTATTTTGAGACAATGAAATGTTCTAAAATTGACTGTGGTGATGATGGTTGCATATATCTGTCAATATGCTACAAACCACTGAATCATCACTTTAAATAGGTGTGGAATGTAAATTATATCTCGATAAAACTTATTTTGAACTAAAACAGAGGTTTAGTCTCTTTCTTAGAAATGATGATCCACTGTTTCCTGAGCTGGCTGAGCTGGAATGGTTCCCAGAGATCTCCCAGGGTAAACTCCTCACCTTATGAGTCTTTGCAGCATTTCTCTCCCACTCCCCTCCCACATCCAGTTTGGGCCACTCATAAAAAATAAAATGTTCCCCTGTGATAGAATCATCATGATTTTAAATATGTCTTTCAAGGTTGGGCGTGGTGGCTCACATTTATAATTCCAGCACTTTGGGAGGCCAAGACAGAAGGATTACTTGAGGCTAGGAGTTTGAGATCAGCCTGGGCAACATAGTGAGACCCCATGTCTACAAAAAAATTTAAAAAATTAGCTGGGCATGGTCGTACACACCTATAGTCCCAGCTACTCTGGAGGCTAAGATAGGAGGATCAATCGAAGCCCAGGAATTCAAGGCTACAGTGTCACTGCACTCCAGCCTGGGCAACAGAGCAAGACCCTGTCTCTAAGAAAAAAAAAATGTCCTTCAGTTCCTTGTTGGCAGCCCCTGGTGGGCAGGTAGCATAATGAAACATCTCTGCCTTCACACATGTGGGAATACTTGCCTGGTGTGGGTGGGTATTATGGTCCACATGGAACATGCAATTTAATATCTCCTAGTGAGCTACCCTGATTACCCAAATGAATATCATAAAAACTTCAACTATAATTTATCAGCTAAAAATATAACAACTGTCGCCACTATTGGTGGATTCATATACAAATTCAAAGGTAATGAAAAATCTCACTGAGACTGGCTTAGGAATATCAGAAAATCAGTTGCTAGTTTCTGCCATGCAGATACTTACATGTTACACAAATATTTCTATTTGGGCAGGGTAAACTTAGAGAAAAGTCATTGTGTTTCAGACTCAAGATGCCATTCTGAAATGAAACATTTAAAAATGTATTATTTGTGTGGTTAAAAAAAAATAAGAAATGCCTCTTTCTAAAAAAGAGCTCTTTGCCTACTACCCGCCTTTCCACAGTGGAAAGACATTGGTTTCTTTTTTGTTTTTTTTTTTTTTTGCACTGCCTCACTTATAACAGCAGATTGAATAGCAAGAGCAGAGTAAAGGAGAAGAGTTAGAAAGGAGAGAACAGGAGTGGCGGTTCCTTTTCTCCTTCCTCTGGCTTCGCCTAAGCCCCCTGGAATGCTCTTTGGAATGTGGGTGTCTAGCGGCAGGGGATCAGGATAACCAATCCCCTCAGTCTGATGTCCAGCAGAGGCGGACACATGGCACACTGTCAACAGATGTTTACGGAGAAGATATAAGATGAAGCAAGCAAGAAAGGTGAAATCAGGACGTATTATGTATCCAGCACTGTGCACACGGACAGTCCCTGGACTCAAGTCCTCAGAGTCTAGCTGAGCAGACACACACACATACCTCACACACGAGTGTTCATGTTGATTAGAGGAAAAAGTACTAATACCTGCCTTGAAGGGAAGTAGGGACCTCATTTTAAAAATTTACAGCTAAGATCTGAGTAAGTGAGTTGAAGATCTCAGTGAGAGTGGAATGCTGGCTGAATTGAAGCTTGATGGACTGTAAGATTAAGGTCTCAGCTTTCTGCGCTCTCTGGGTTTTCACACTAAGCTGGCTGGCGGTTTCTACGTTCTGTTAACCACATGACTGACCTCAGTCAGAGATCTTCATCTTGATCAGTTGAGATATCTCAGAAGAAAAGAAAAGAAAAAGAGAAAGGGAGAAGGGAAGAAGGGA
>NW_012106586.1:5269787-5314144 GCF_000951045.1 Mandrillus leucophaeus
TTCCAGAACTGTAAGAAATAAATGTTTTATGTTTAATCAGGAAAGAAAGGAAAAGGAAAGAAGAAAGGGAGAGAGAGAAAGAGAAGGAAAAGGAAAGAAGAAAGGGAGAGAGAGAAAGAGAATGAAAGAATGAAAGAAAGGAGGGAGGGAGAGAAGGAAGAAAAGGGAGAAGGGAAGAAGGGAGGAAGGAAAGGAGAGAGGGAGAAAAGAAGGAAGGAGAGAGGGAGGGAGGGAGGGAGGGAAATGAAAAGAAAAAGCAAAAGCAAGGAACTCTAATGGATTACTATAAATCTTTCTTCTACTGCTAAGATTTTTGGCCATGTCCCAAGTCCTATTATTTATTCCCAGCTCTGCCTCTGAATCATAACATTATAAAACTGTCAAAGGACTTTTAAGATGCTGTAATACTGCCTATCATGTTACAGATGAGAAGACTGAGGCCCAGAGAGGAGAGACCTTCCCACAAGCACAGGAATACGATTAATGGCTGAGCAAAAACTGAATTCATGCTTCCTGATCCGAGGCTAGTCTCCCTCTACCACACCAAAATCTGGCCCCGACACTCCTGAATGACTCAAGCGTGACAATTACATCTTCAAATATTCACACTCAGTGGGAGAGAAATGAGGGCCCAGAAACAGGAGTAACATGGAACCTTCTGACAGGACTAGAAATGGAAAGAATAGACTGATGAAGTCTCACCATGTAAACCAAGCCTGAGTCATCAGATCCTCTGCTTAGCTCTCAGCTGTAAGGTGCTGGGGACTTTTTAGGAGATGGTGAAGACCCTCTCAGAACCAACAGTCGGCCAGGCATGCTGGCTCATGCCTGTAATCGAAGCACTTTGGGAGGCCGAGGTGGGAGGATTGCCTGAGCTCAGGAGTTCGAGACCAGCCTGAGCAAGGCGGTGAAATCTCTACTAAAATACAAAAAATTAGCTGGGTGTGGCAGCAGGCGCCTGTAGTCCCAGCTACTTGGGAGGCTGAGGTGGGAGAATCGCTTGAACCTGGGAGGCAGAGGTTGCAGTGAGCCGAGATCGCGCCACTCTACTCCAGCCTGGGTGACAGAGCGAGAGACTTTGTCTCAAAAAAAAAAAAAAAAAACCAACAGTCACACCAGAGCAAGCCCTGTTTTCTGGAGTCAGGGGAGGAAATTCCCTCTCAGGTGCAAAGGATGCCTGATCAGACCCCTCTCCAGTGGGGACACTGGGGACTGTGGATTTTCCGAGAGCACAGTCCCGATGCATTCCATCGGCACAGCTGTGTGCAGGGGGGTCGGGGTAGGGGGCGGGCAGTTGAGGGGAGGAAGGAGTCAGGCTGTGTCGAAGTGCTGCACTGATGACCCGTGCCACCACGGGACTCTTTAGGGCTCAGCCTCCTCATCTGGAATGTGGGACAGGCACTTTCCTGTTCCTAAACTCACGATTTGTTATGCATTCATTTGAAATGTTCACACTGGGAGTAGCACACTGACATCCCTCTGGGGGCCAGGCACACGAGTGGAGGAACTGGAGGTGGGACAGGAGGCGTGGTGGCAGCTGGGAACGTGAGCCCGTGTCTGAAGGGGGCCGTCCCTGCTTGCTGCAGTCCATTATTGCCAAGTGAAAATATGGGCCAGTGTGGCTAGTGTTTCCAGTTTTTAAAGATAAGTAGGAAATGAAATTTTTATGTGAACTCTTCTAGCTATTAAGCATTGGCAGCCAAAAGTGCTGTGCCTGCCAATCAAAACATGTGTGCCCGCTGAATCCAGCCTGCATACTTCCAGTTTGCAACCCTGCATGCGCTCCTGTCCCTTCTCTCCCATTTTATAACTCACACAAAGGTCTGAGGGAGTGGGGGTGGGAGCCCAGGCAAGGACACGTTAGAAAGACCAGGGCCTTTGGAGTCAGCCAGACTTGAGCCCAAAGCTTTGATTGGATAATTTCAGAAGTATGCGGCCTTAAACATGGTATTGAATTTCTCTAACTTTTCTGTAAAAGAATTTCTCTTATTGGGTTGTTTCAAGGATGAAATGAGATGATGTATGTATTAATAACAAGTCTGAGCCGGACATCAATAAATGATAGTGACCTACACCAGGTGCTTAATGAATCCCAGCAGTGGAAAGGTCCTGAGGCCTCATCTAGTCTGGTCCCACCAAATGAGTGTCTGCCTCCTGGATGCATGGGGACTAACCACTCCCAAGGCATTCCTTCCACTTTGGGACAGCTTTGAATGTCAGAAAGTGTTTCCTTAAGACAAGCTGAAATTCTTACATAGTTGTTCTGCCATCTAGGATTATAAAGATGAAGCTTAATCTCTTTTTCACATAAGAGAACTTTGAAGGAGACTGTCACTCATGTCTCTTATTTTCCCACCCAGTTCTTTATATTTTTAGATTAAATATTTCAGTCCTTTCAATTGCTCCTTGCCAGTGAAAATAACAAAATCATCAAATTACTTAATGTTCACAACCCTATAAGGCAGGCACCCATTTTAAAGATGATGACAATGAAGTGTAAAGGGATTAATAATTTGCTTGAAATTCCTATTTGTAATATCCCTTTTGAGGTGTAAACTAAACAGTAAGTCTAGCATCACCTAAGTCTGGCACCACCTTTATTCTGGGTGCTATATATTTCTTTCTTTCTTTCTTTTTTTTATTTTTATTTTTGAGACAGAGTTTCACTCTTGTTGCCCAGGCTGGAGTGCAATGGTGCCATCTCAGCTCACTGCAACCTTTACCTCCTGGGTTCAAGCGATTCTCCTGCCTCAGCCTCCCAAGTAGCTGGGATTACAGGCATGTGCCACCATGCCTGGCTAATTTTGTATTTTTAGTAGAGATGGGATTTCACCATGTTGGTCAGGCTGGTCTCAAACTCCTGACCTCAAGTGATCTACCTGCCTGGGACTCCCCAAGTGCTGGGACTACAGGCGTGAACCACCATGCCTGGCTGGGTGCTACATATTTCTTAATGTATCCCAAGATTGGATACATTCTCTTGGTAAATATGGAGTCAACTGAAAGTCTGAAGTCTATTGCATGTGTGCTGTCTCAGTCATGGCTTCCCCCATCCAGTATTAGGGTAGATAGTGGGTTTTGCAAGCCAAATACAGGCCTTTATATGTATTCCTGCTACATCGCATTTTGCTAATCCCTGTTCACCGCTCTAGTCTGTTGGAAAATTTGGGGATTATGATTTAGTCACATGATGTGATTTTGACCCCCACATTTGTCTCATTTTCTCAGTGTGCCCTCAATTTCCTTTTTAAAGTCAAGGAAGTCAGGTAAGACTAATCTACTTAAAAATCCCATGTTTCTTTCATTTGACAAAGACTTACTGAGCACCTTCTGTGTACTATACCCTGTGTTGGGTCCGGGGGCTATCATGGTAAGCAGGATGGCCTCAGTCCTGTCCTTAGAGCGTGTGAGAGGTCAGTCCTGTGTGAAAGGTCAGCAGGAGCACCATCCCGAGTTTGGGAGGGCCTAGGGTGGTTCCCAGAGGGGTGATATTTAACTTGAGACCTGAAAAATGACGAAGAGTGAGCTGTTACAGAAGAGCTGGGTGGGGGAGTGGGGAAGGGTGGAATGTCCCAGGCAGAGCACCCCCCGTCTACAACCCTTTTACTGTTCTTTTCCCATCATGCTTTGCAGTATGGTTAATTGTAACTCATTTTCTTTGACCCACCAAACTGGAGGCCCCCTAAAAGTTGTGGGTATCATCTTTGTACTTCCTACTCTGTCTGGCACAGTGTTTTTCACACATAGGGATTACTACTGATCACTGCTGCCTCCTAAGTGTTAGGCAGTCTATATTATCTCATTTAGTCTCCTAATAGCCCCCGAAGTAATACTCTTCTCATTTTACAGTTGAGAAAACCAAGCTCAAAAAATGATAATAATGAGTGGTAGTATTAATAATAACAAACACTTACATAGTACATACTACACACCAGACACTGTCCTCAAGGTTTTGCACATATACACTCTTGACTATGGGAGGTGGTTACAGGCAAGAACTTTGTTGCCATCTCTGCCATGTGCTAGTTATATAACCTCGAATAAGTTACTTACCCTTTCTGAGAAATAAATGGAGATGACTATGATAATAATTTCCCACTAATACCATGATCAAGGCAAGGATGTTCTCTCTCACTACTGCTTTCCAACATCACATTGGAAGTCTTAACTAATGCAATAAGACAAGAAAGGGAAATAAAAGGTATATAGACAGGAAAAGAAAAAATAAAATTGCCTTTGTTCACAGATGATGTGATCATCTGTACAGAAAATCAAAAAGACTCAACAAAAATACCCCCAGAACTAGTAAGAGATTATAGCAAGCTTGCAGGACACAAAGTTAAATTCAAAAGTCAGTTGCTTTCCTATATACCAGCAATGAAAACAAGTAGAATTGAAATGAAAAACACAATACCATTTGCATTAGCACCCCCAAAAATGAAATACCTAGACATAAATCTATCAAAATATGTATAAGAATCTGTACATATGATGAAAACTACAAAACTATGATGAACAAAACTGAAGAAGAACTAAATAAATGGAGAGATATTTCATCTCGGATAAAAAGATTCAATATTGTTAAAATGTCAGTTCTTCCCAACTTGATCTGCAGATTCAATGCAATCCCAATCAAAATCCCAGAAGTTACTTTGTGGATATGGACAAACTGATCCTAAAGTTTATATGCAGAGGCAAAAGACCCAGAATAGCCAACACAATATTGAAGGAGAAGAACAAAGTTGGAAGGTTGACACTACCTAACTTCAAGACTTACTACAAAGCTATAGTAATCAAGACAGCGTGATATTGGCAAAAAAATATACAAGTAGGTCAGTGGAACAGAATATAGAGCCCAGAAATAGGCTCACATAAATACAGTCAACTGATCTTTGACAAAGGAGCAAAAATCATCTTGTCAATAAATGGTGCTGAAAAACTGGACATCTGCATACAAACAAACAAACAAAAAATGAGTCTAGACCTTACACTCTTTAGAAAAATCAAGTCAAAATGGATCATAGAGACCTAAATGTAAAATGCAAAACTATAAAACTCCTAGAATATAACCAGAGAAAACCTAGATGAACTTTGGTATGACAATAGCTTTTTAGATGCAACACTAAAGGCATGATCTACAAAAGAATTGATAAGCTGGATTTCATTAAAATTAAAAACTCCTGCTCTGCAAATGACAACATCAAGAGAATGAGAAGACAGGGCACAGATTGGGAGAAAATATTTGCAAAAGATACAGCTAAAAAGAATTGTTTTCCAAAACATACAAAGAATTCTTAAAACTCATCAGTAAGAAAACAAACAACCCTGTTTAAAATGGGTCATTCCACCAAAGAAGACATACAGACCACAAATAAGCATATGAAAAGGTGCTCCACTTCATGTCATTGGGAAAATGCATACTAAAATAACAATGAGAGACCATTACCTACTTATTAGAGCAGCCAAAATCCAAAACACTGCCAACAGCACATGTTGGCAAGGAGGCAGAGTGATAGGAATTGTCATTTGCTACTGGTGGGAATGCAACATGAGACAGCCACTTTGGAAGATGGTTTGGCAGTTTCTTACAAAACTAGCCATTCAACTGCCCTAAAATTGAGCAATCATGCTCCTTGGTATTTGCCCAAAGGATCTGAAGAGTCAGATCCACACAAAACCTGCACAGGGATGTTTACAGCAGCTTTATTCATTATTGCTAAAACTTGGAAGCAGTCAAGATGTCCTTTGGTAGGTGAATGGGTAAATAAACTATGAACATAATTATATAATGAATATAAAAATATATAAACTATGGATATAAAAATATTTATATGATGGAATATTATTCAGCAATAAAAAGAAATTAGATATTAAGCCATGGAAAGACATAGAGGAACTTTAAATGCATATTACTAAATGAAAGAAGCCAATCTGAAAAGGCTACATAACTGTATGATTCCAACTACATGAATTCTGGAAAAGGCAAAACTATGGAAACAGTAAGAAAGATAAGTGTTTGCCAGTCGGGCGCGGTGGCTCACACCTGTTATCTCAGCACTTTGGGAGGCCGAGGCGGGTGGATCACGAGGTCAGGAGCTGAAGACCAGCCTGGCCAACATGGTGAAACCCCGTCTCTACTAAAAATACAAAAATTAGCTGGGTGTGTTGGCGGGCACCTGTAATCCCAGCTACTTGGGAGGCTGAGGCAGAAGAACCGTTTGAACCCAGGAGGCGGAGGTTGCAGTGAGTTGAGATTGTGCCATTGCATTCCAGCCTGGGCAACAGGATGAGACTCCATCTCAAATTAAAAAAAAGAAGATAAGGATAGGTGTTTGCCAGGGGTTGGGATGAAGGAAAGGATGACTTAGTAGAGCACAGAGGATTTTCAGGCAGTGAAAATACTCTGTATGGTACTGTAAGTGGATACATGTCATTGTATGTTTCTCCAAACCCACAGAATGTCCAACACCAAGGGTGAACCCTCATGTAAACTTTGTACTTGGGTGATTATGATGTCTCACTGTAGGTTCATTAACTGAAACAAAAGTGCCACTCTGGTGGGGAATGTTGATAATGAAGACTACGTATGTGGGGACAAGGGGTATTTAGGAAATCTCTGTACCTTCCTTTCAATTTTGCTGTCAACCTGAAACTGCTCTAGGAAAAAAAAAAAAAAATCATACACACACACATACACGCACACACATCTAATTTTTAAAATGAGAGCCCTACTTCACAGGATTGTTGTGAGGATAAAATCTGTTAACGAATGCAAAGTGCTTAGGATGGCACCCAGCATGGATTAAGATCCACCTAAATGTTAACCATTCTCCTTATTAAGTAATTTGTCCAAAGTCAAAGAACTAGTGAGTATCCGAACAGGGATTTGAAACCAGTCTGAAGCCTGGATCATGTTGTTTCAACTGTAGCTTATTAATTGATATTTGATGAAGGAAGGAAGGAAGGGAGGGGTGTTTACTGCTTTAGTAAGCTACCTATTTTGAACAGCACAATCAGCTAGCCAACAGAATTCAGCAAAAATACATCAAATGACACACAACAAATATTTTAAATAGTTAAAGGAAAAACTGTAGAATATTAGAACTGGAAGGACCATAAAGATAAAAACAGATCACCTCCTCATCTCCAAGCAAGGCAAGCATTTCATTATCATTGTTAAAGTTATGAAATGCCAGAAACGTAAAGCCTTTTCAGCTTAAGGGGATTTCTTCTGAAAAAGTCCCTTGCTTATTTTTCTTAAAAGATCACTTGAGGGAGATTTTTAGAAATCCTTAAAACCATAAAGTTTTGATCCATTGTTTTTCACACTTCTTGATTGTAGGGGAAAAAATGAGAGAATATGGTCGGTTTTATTGCCTTTGGACTTCATTACCATCTTTAGATTTCTTTTCTTTTCTTCTTCTTTTTTTTTTGAGACGGAGCCTTGCTCTGTCACCCAGGCTGGAGGGCAGTGGCGCAATCTTGGCTCACTGCAACCTCTACCTCCTAGGTTCAAGCGATTCTCCTGCCTTAGCCTCCCGAGTAGCTGGGACTATACACATGCACCACCACACCCAGCTAATTTTTTTGTACTTTTAGTAGAGATGGGGTTTCACCATGTCAGTCAGGCTGATCTTGAACTCCTGACCCCAAGTCATCTGCCCACTTCAGCCTCCCAAAGTACTGGGATTACAGGCGTGGGCCACCACGCCCAGCCCATCTTTAGATTTCATAATTCCACCACAGTCATCAACTTTTCAAAGTCTTAAGTTGTGTCCAAGTAGCTTATTCAGGACTATGTTCATTCTGATTCTTTTTGAGTACTTATATAGTTCTACTAAATGCCTGACGATGTATAACTGCATTGTTGCTAGTAAATCTTAGCAATGTGGCTCTAGAGAGATGGCATGTGAAATTTTTTTCTGGTATGGATTTTAGAGAGCCCCAGAAATTGTTTTCTCTCTGAGGGAATGGCCTGAACATTTTACATGTCCACACACCAAGTGATAAGGATGAAATTCCTAGGACATCCTAGGAGAATACATGGTCTGGGGCAGAGGCCAAGGAGAGAAGATGCATTTGTTCCTGACTGCCAACAAGTCTACCAACATGAGTGGCTTCTGTCCCAATCACATGTCAGGGTCTTCTATGGTCAAACTTCCTTGGTGTTTATTGACAGAAATGTTTTTAGAAGGAAAATGTGACATGGCAGGGCTTAAAGATATCAAGAATGTCTTCCATCCAATTTTCACATAGCTGGAAAAGAAAATGGTTAAGAGTTAAGTTACTGTTCTCTAAACTCTCGCCATGTGGTCCTAATCAGCTGTCTGCCAGTGATAGATAGAATGAATAATCTCTTTCATACTTCAGCCCTAGAGGGAGTGCACAGTCAAGATGTAGAGGGGTCTAATTCCCAAGAAAAAATCTGCGATTGCAAACAACAACATCAACAGTGTGTATTTTAAACCCTAGAAATATCTGTTTCCCCTCTTTCACATCTTCATCAAAATGAAAAAATAAATCCAGCAAAACTTGACCTTGTACTAGGTTTTTGATGAAGATGTGTGCAGATGGGCCAGAAAATTCCTAGGAGTTCTTTAGAGAATTTGAAGGACAATTCTGCAGATGCATGTCAGTCTCGGGTTGCTGCCATTCTAGGAATCTCACTTGGGTTTCCAGACATGTCATCCAGAGACTGAGAGTCCCACCTTTGTTCACCCCAACATGTTCGCCAGTCTCCTGAGCAAATGCGTCCAGTAGGGATGTGAGAGGAAAAACAGGATCCATCACCCAACCTGTCTGCATTTGTGGCCTCCTGGCAATGCAGGGACTCAAGTGACTCTATGGTAGGAACCCTAGACAATTCCTGATCAAAACTTTGGAAACCAGTTCCTACTGGAATATTAGTGGTAGAAGAAACACACATTTCAGAAAATACATGGAAGGAACCACATGTTAAGGATAGAGGTGAGATGAGTAAGGGAGGGAAGCTCTTTGCATGGGCAGGGGGAGGAGAGAATGAGGCCATGTGGAAAACAGAAATTTAAAACCAGAGAAGACTCTAGACATTAACCAAGCAACATTAGATAATGTCATAGATTTCCTAAGAAATCTATGCCTAAAAAATTCAACCAACTAATGTGGCTATGAGTTTGGGTTTTATTTTGGGAGCTTTCTTGTTTTCTTCCTGCAAAATGTAAACTGTTTTTGCTTATTTTCCCTTGGAGGAGAATTTTGATGAATAGAAACAATACTTTCTCTTTAAAGTTTATCTCATGAAATTATGACAGTGATTCCATTGACATATTTTTGAAGCTTTGGCAATCTGTTCAGCCATGTGCTGCTCTCTGCCCATCACAGTGCTGACCTGCACGAAAGCATGAACACCTCCCTTTTGGTCTGGGGATGAAGGGACCACGTTCCTGGTGCATTCCCACCTTACAAGGGTCCTTCTGATCCCCACAGGGGGAAAGTGGAGGCAGCGAGGCTAGGCGATAAAGCCTGCAGATTGCTACTCTGTTGATGTCCCTGCTGGTTCCATGGAGATGTTTATTGGACTTGCCATACCAGTCTGGCAGATTGGGCAACAAACACCATCTGCCCAACCATCACCCAGCTGGGCAGTGTTGGCTGAGCCTCCTGTGTGTGCCAAATTGTGTCAGATCTGGGAAGGGATCTAAAGGCAGGCAGTGTTGGAACAACAGCCACGCCTCACAGAACAAGAATAGCGCTCCCCATTAGGGGCTATTAACAGAGCCCTCTTCACTCCTTAGAGACCCACTTGGGAACAATAGTTATTCTTTAAAAAATAAAACTCGTGCTTTAAAAAATACTCACAAATCTGTGAGCCATGGTCCTAGAAAGTAACTGAGGGACTTCACAATTACAGGATTCTGTGACTTTGCTTTTTATGTCTCCCACACAACAAACAACAGGGCCTTGTGTGGAGTAGGTATGTAATCAACATCTGCAGACCGATTCCTGCCGGTGGAAACTCCTGGGCCGAGGCTCTGAGTGGGAAAACTAAGTTCAGGAATGAAATGAGTGGATTGCACAGAGCCACCAAAAGCAGTGGACCCAGATCAGCTAAAGGAGAGGGCTTCTTTCCACAGCCACGTTTTCTCCAGGCCTGTGTTTCAGTACTGGTGTGCCCCTCCACACCCCCACCCCCCCCAAAAAATCACAGTGCTTACAATTGGCACTGCTTACCTAAATAATAGCTATGGCCTATCCTGGTAATTTTTAAACTTATTATGCTAACTTTCATAATAAGAAATACATTTTATGTCAGACCCATTAAACACACACACACACACACACACGTACATTTATGCAGGTAAAATGGATATATGTGTGTATAAAATTGAAACAAAAATAGTTTTACTAAACAACACTTACCCTTACTCTTTGCAATTTACTTGGATATTTTCTTTTCTGTCCTGGGTTGGTTTTTCTGTTTTGAGACGGAGTCTCACTATGTTGTCCAGGCTGGAGTACAGTGGCCATTCACAGGTGCAATCACAGCTCACTGCAGCCTCAAATCCTGGGCTCAAGTGATCCTCTTGCCCCAGCCTCCTAAATAGCTGAGACTACAGGTGGATGCCCCAGCTCCCAGCTTTTTTTTTTTTTTTTTAAATGCAGGTTGCAACCCATTCATTTGATTCCATAGCCCATTAATGAATTTGGAGGCACATTTTAAAAAGCCCTGCTCAACTTAGTAAATTTTTCCTCAAAAGAAAAAAATTAAATTCGAGGTTAAAAGTTTTTAATAACTATATAATCTATGTTCTTAACAATTAAAACAACAACTCATTCATAGTTTGATGTCAAGAGCTACAACTCCAGTGCAGAGGGAATAGCCCTAACCTAGCTGGATCCTCATCCTGGCTTCTCAATGTATGAGCGCTGTCTAGCTCGTGCAAGTAATTGAGGCTGTTTTCTCATATATAACATGGAAGAAATACCAACTCCCTTTTTCTCAGAGATAATTAAGTAAAAGCTCTTAAGGAAAACTGAAGTTCAGTACAAATGAGTTCATTGCATCCTCCTCAGAATCGCCACTGCACTCCAGCCTGGGTGAGACAGCAACACTCTGTCTCAAAAAAATTAAAAATAAAAGTAAAAATAAAAATAAAAAAAGAATCAGAATATCTGCACTGGTAGGATTTCTGCTCGCTCAAGGTTTCATAGCCAGGTAGAGCTTTTTATTTTCCCCCCACTAAACACGTTTATATAAAAGCATAATTATTATTCTTTCCCAGAACATCTAAGTTGTTGGAAATTCTACTGCTTTCAGTTATATTCCCAATGCATCCGATAATGTTTCTACCTCAAATTATGCTGCTCTGCAAATCTCATGAGTTTTATGCATATGGGGAAATCAACTGTGGAAAAATTTGTTGTAAAAATGCTCCAACCCGTTGACTTTAATAGAGTCAGAGAGGAAAACAATCAAGTAAAGAGAAGCAGAAGAGAAGAGAAGAGTTTCTTTTACAGGGATGAACTAGAAGGGATCCACCCACCCCCATCATTTTTGCTTTTCGATTATAATCTTTCAAGAGGAGATATTATGTTTAAATAGACCCTAGAAGCTTACGGCTAGTGAGAGAGAGATAAACTAACCTCACGGTGTGGGGTGTTGGGAGCTCAACACCCTGAGTTTAAGGTCTTGCTAACTAAATTAAAGATATTGACAAGTCTTAAACACTTTGGAGATGCCATTAAAAAACTTGTCTGGTCAGTTTTCTTACTTTACAGTCATAACTAACACATTACAATAATATTTTCAATGAAATCTTCTAACTGTGAGAAAAGGCTGACCTAGAGCCGATTTCCTGTGTAGACCAGAGTGTCAGAAAAGAAGTGCAAAAGTGCTCCTTTTTCTCTCCAAGGGGATGAGGTTCTCCTAAATAGCCCCAACATTAATATTCTTCTAGAAATTGGTAGAAGAATTGTATTCTGTTGTAATTAGGAGGTGCTTTGTAATTAGTTCCATTTCAACTTTTTGTTTATGACCTGGTATTTTGTAGCTATATTCAATTCATTTTTAAGAAAGCAATTTTTACAAATGTATACCATATTTTCCACTATTATGATTCAAAAGCCATACCAAGGGTATATCCAGAGAGGATGATGATAATGATGGTGCCTTTGCATCAATGTAATTTAGTGTGGCAAAGCTCCACCTGGCTGTGGGACCAAGTGGCCCGTTCCAGGATTCTGAGTGTCACACTGATTCCCCTCTTTCCCTCAGCCACTAAACCTCTGATAACCAAAGCCAATGAATCCCCCAATTCTATTAACTGTCCTTCCCCACCACAACCAAAGTGAACTCGGGACACCGCCTTCCACCTGCTTTGATGCACAGAGCAGGCCCCTATCTGGTCTTCCTGCCTCAGTCTTGCCCCTTCCGATCTCCTCCTGCCACTGAGAATGTGAAGGGAAAAGCTGACCACCTTATTCCAGTGCTAGCACTTTCCCATGACTCCCCACAGAGCCCTGATGTGAAGTGGATTCTTGGTCCTTCACTTGTAAAATGAAGAGAATGATGCTTCATTGGATGGTTGTGAGGATTAAATGGCATAAAGTAAATGAAACCGTTTGTTTAAGTGAAAATAAATAAATATAAGAAATTATTGTATTGGTGGAAACTTAAATTTACTAGATAATTCGGTAATTAAGTAAAGTAGTTAAATATAATTCCTTGGGTGCTTAAACTGATTTACTACATTATGCTAGAGGTTTGGTGGATTTACACAAGCTGGAATGACAAAGTGCTGATATTGATTTTTCTGAGCATTACATATCAGAGGTTACATCCTAATCAGTGCTCAGGTGGGAACAGTGCCTGTTACGCAGCAGGCAGTCAATAATGCCTAAGTAACAGTTTGTTCATAATTTGCATGCTGGATTTCATGATATGTAGACAGAGCTGCACTCCTGATTCTTTTTCTTAAAACGCTATTAGACTACAAATCTACCTTTTCAAAAGACGTGTCTAAATGCGGTTACTCATCCTCGGAGAAAAATAAAATGAAATCCCAATAATCTGCAGATGCTTATCGGGGCTGAAATCCCGCAAACATATTCTAAAGTAAATATTCAACAATAATAAATACATGATAACCAAGCTAATATCTGGCGAATAATCACAGCTGTGTATTAGGAAATGGTTGGAGTTTTATTAGTGCCAGAGACAATGCTCTGAGTCATCAGAGATAAGTTTTGTGCTCCTGAACTAAAATAAACCTGTCATGGAAGTGTTCAGTAACAATGGAAGCAGAAGATCAAATTTTCTCAGAGAGAGAGTTAATAAAATAATGAAAAGAGAGATATATAAAATACTAGGCTCCGCGGAAAAGTTATGATTGTTTAATGGATTATATCACAGTTATCTTGGACTTTAACAAGGTGTGATTATGAAACCAATATCACCCTACCAGGAAACAAATAACAAAATAGGTGTTACTATTCACAGTAGTACAGTTACAGGCCCATAGTAACTGTTTCCTAAATATTTGCTGATTAAATCAATTAGCAAACAAGATTCAGAAGGCTCTTCTATGGTTACCATTATTGATTCTAACATCTTTTAGTATCAGTGCTATTTAAAAATAGTAGTCTCATAATATTATCATACCAATTTTTCCAATGAGCTCATATAATATTCACAGTATATGTTTGTATATATATGTGTGTATTCCATAATAACCTATGAAATACAATGCGTTTCACAATCCTTCCTTATCCAAAAACAATCTTTGTGGTAGATAATTTCCTGATGTCCAGCAAATTATGCAAGTGTTTTATGATATTGGAACTTGTCATTTTCTGCGAATGGTTGTGGACTATTACAGGAAGGCAGACACGATAAATACATGACCTAATGGCCACTGCTCCCCCACAGTCTTACACGAGACATCAATCATCAATCATGGCACTTTTTCCCACTAAGCCTGGAATTTATCCTCAATGTCAATTTTAACATGGTATTCCACACAGCACCTGTTAATCCATTCGTTTATTCCTTTAGCAAGTATTATTGATTTCTTAATATGTGCAAGGCTCTCTACCAGGGAGGCACATTGCGGATAAAAGTAACCAGGACAGACATGGACTGTGCCATCCCAGGGCTTAGATGAACAATGAATTTGACACTCAAAGTCATGATTGTTTGCCAGATCTGCTCTGTTGTGTAGTTGAAATGGAACTAATTCTAAGTAGCAGTGTCTCTCCTTTGTGATAGTAGGGGACTGAGTGGAGAGGCTTGTACTTCCTGGCTCCATAAAGCCATGGTGTCTATTGAATAGTTGAGGAGTTAAAGGTGAAAATAGCTGAACACTGTTTATTAGAAAACAAAAAGAGATAGTTTTCTTTTTATTCATTTAAGTGTTTAATTTGCAAGTCAGACTGATAAACCCATAGGAGAAAGTTTTATGAAAATATTAGAATGAGTACATTTTTCTCCCTCTCCCCTAGAGAGACAGGGGCAGTCTGTGACTCACTGCAGTGTTTTCCTTTCTCCACAAATGTCGGAAAGAACACAATATGCTATGTGGAATTAGAGAAAGGGAACAGATGGCTGAGTATATGGCTTTTTCCACCACTATCAAGCATGTTTTCTTTCCCCCTCAGCTGCAAAAGTACCTCTCTGAAAGTCTCTGCTGTTAATGCTGCACCTTCTCCACCCTTCCTTATTCCTGCGTGCCATCCTTTCATCCCTGCTTTAGAAGCGGGATGACTTCCCCAAGCAAAGTTCCCCGGCCTACCTCCCACTCCTACGTGGAAGTGAGCTGACTGCATCCCTTGATGGCAAACTGCTTGGATGGTTAGTCCCTTACAGTTATCTCTACCCGCTGACCAAGTGCAAAATGTCAAAACAGAATTTGGAGGATTGGGGACATGAAAGTGGCTCAGTCAAAATCAGGCTGATGGCAGCTACAAAGAGGTTACTGTCAATAACAGGCAACTGTTCTGCTGTCTCCTAAGACTAATCCGGAATCTGGATATGTACATGTTATGCTCAGGGAAAACACTGTCTAGTTGCCTTATTTCACAAATTAAAAAAAATCTCATGGCCAGGTGCAGTAGCTCATGCCTGTAATCCCAACACTTTGGGAAGCTGAGGCAGGTGGATCACCTGAGGTCAGGAGTTCGAGACCAGCCTGACCAACATGGTGAAACCCCGTCTCTACTAAAAATAAAAAAATTAGCCGGGAGTGGTGGCAGACTCCCGTAATCCTAGCTACTCGGGAGGCTGAGGCAGGAGAATTGCTTGAACCTGGGAGGGGGAGGTTGTAGTCAGCTGAGATCGTGCCATTGCACTCCAGCCTGGGTGAGAGAGCTAGACTGCATCTCAAACAAAACAAAACAAAACAAAACAAGCAAACAAAAAACCAAAAAAACTACCTCACTAAAACATTAATTCTATTGTACTACCTCCAATGCAAAGACCCAGTTCTTGAACTCACCAGAAGGTAGACCCACAATGTATATTTAGCTATTGAAGTTGATGGTTGGTTGTTTTCTTTTGTTTTTGTTTTTTTTTTAAACCTGATTCTGTGTCTGAAATGCCTACTAATATTGCTTCGTGTTCTCTACAGCCTTGTTTGTGTGTGTGTGCCTTTTTCTTTAATCCCCTCAAGATGTGAAAATTTACTGGAACTAAACAAGGAAGAAGAAAGTGACAGGCCATTTTTATTAATCTTTCTCAGGGTTCCGATTTTACTGTGAGTTTCTACTTCTTAAAAGATTTTGCATTTCTTCCCTTTGAATGTTACTTCATTTGTTCATTCTCTAAGGAAGAAAAAACAGTATCATAAAAATTATGAATGAATGAAAATGATTTTTTTACGAGTACCATAAAGAATGAATCAAACATGATTCATTTTTACCCTTTGCACTGTATCCTGGTCAGTGCCAGTTCTCATGTCATTGTAGTAGTTCCTCAGTGAACATGAAATAATACAACATTGTCCATTGGAACCAGTTAAATAACACTCAAGATAACAGCAACATTGTGTTTATTAATTTAGTAGAAACAACAGTATTTTACAGTTCCAACATATAAGAGAATGCAGCTGTGTTAAATGACAAAAATCATGTATTCTATTTTGGGCTTCTCAATAACTAAGGAATAGAACTAAAATCCTTTTATTCACTTATTCATCCAACTATGGGCCACATACTGTGCTAGGAGCTGTGGGTACAGAGGTCACCTATACAGACCAGTCTCTCTCTTTGTGGAGCACACAAGTGACTGACCAGGCCTTGACAATTCTGGTTAAAATTGACATTCATGAAAGTGTCTACAACTAGGATGGAATCTCTTTCCTAACCTGTTTCTTTCACACTCACTAGGAAAGCAATCCTTCCAATGGACCAGGGTAGATTTATGACTCATTGCAAAGCAACAGCAAACAGAATGTAGAAAATGGAAGTCTTACCACTAATAAATATATAGATTGCAGATTCTGTTTCCTTCTTCTTTGAAGTAGGTACAGCTAGATATTTGCAGCTGTAGAAGCCAGTGTGGTTTGCTTGAGCTGCATTCAAGGTCAAAGTACTGCAGAATTGTTTGCCATTTCTTCCACAGGCAGATTTAGTTATGCTCAGCCTTTTGCTTTCCTTACTCACCGTTTCAGGCAAAGACCATTGATGGGCTGCTTCCCCCCTGCAATCACAGATAAGAAAACAAAACGTATTTATGGCTGGGCCCTGGGCTCAGCACCAGTTCCTAAGTATTCATTTTATTAGGAAGTGGAAGTCCTCTCTTAAGTGTAGTCATCTTCCTCTTTACGGGAAAGCAACACATTCAGAAAAGCTGCAGAACAATACTCAGAATGAAGACGCAGAACTATCTGGGCATCCCTTCCCCCATTTCCCTGAGTGAGTAATGCTCTCCCTTCCCCATGAATCCCCTTTCATGGGAAGCTGGAGGGTATGGTTTGCACTTTGCAGATCACAGGAGATCACTGAGGTCCCTACCTTTTTACTCTGCCAGAGAATGATTGTGCCTTAGGCATGGCGACTAGATTATTCCCAAACCAACACAGTCACTTACCTGCATTGGAGATGCAGTGTCTGGCCTGCTTGCGTGACGTGCTGGGTGCCTTTTAAACTCAGTTCAGGACCTTTTAATTTTGAACCTGAACTAGATCCTGAAAAACAAATTTTTAAAATGTGTTATTTATAAGTTGCCTTCTAACCTCTTTTTAGTTATCTTTCCATAAAGGTTTTTCATTTTTAATTTATTTACATATTTAATGTACTTGCATCTTTAATTTATAAGCAAAAGATACACTAATACAAATTTCTCTTAACACAATTTTTTTCTAGCTCTACCCTTGCTCATAAATATTATATATCCTTTTATACCAAATGACCTAAATAACATCCAAAAGCCTATTTATGTAAAATGTTAATGGATTCATATAGGTTCAATGCAATTATATTAGAATATATAACTTGTTATGATATTCAAATATCTAATAACTTAGTAAAAACTTTCAAGAATAAATGTCAGTGTCATCCAAAATATATTTTCAATACTGAACTTTTTCCAGTGTGGCTCATCTAGTCCTGTAGGCCTGTCTCATCTTTTTTTCTGAATAAAAAGTACAGAAATTTTCCTGGGCTCTGGACTTAGTGCAATCATTAGTTGAGCAATGATATTTTTGGTCAATCATTTCCCTTTCTGAACCAGTTTCCTCATTTGGAAAACTAACTTTAGAATCGAAATCAGTTTTAGAAGCCATTTGGTTTGTCTTACATAATCTGTGAGTTCCCTCCATAGTGGTACAGTCAAAAGGGAACTGTTTGCACGCTTACGTGACATTCGACAAACATCTCACAGAGGACTGTTGTGAGGCAATGAAGTGAGGTGGTGAAAGTGCTTTAAAATCTACACATCTCTGCATGATGCAATAATGACATCCATTTTAGTGACTAGTTATGTCACCCTAGACAAGTCATCTCTCTTTCCAGATCTCAGCTCTCTTATCTGTAAAAAAGAGATTGGACTAGATGACCTTGAAATCTCTGACCTTCCATTTCTCACAGTCCCAGCCTGATATAGCTTGGGTCTGACCCTCCAGTTCTGATGTTGAATTATAATCCTCAGTGCTGGAGGTGCGGCCTGGTGGGAGGTGTTTGGGTCACGGGGTGGATCCCTCATGCATGGCATGGTGCTGTCGTTTAGATTTGATTATTTAAAAGTGTGTGGCACCTGCCCACTTCTCTTGTTTCTGCCGTCACCATGTGATACACCTGCTCCTGTTTTGCCTTTGACATGAGTAAGGGCTCCCTGAGGCCTCACCAGAAGGCGAGCAGATGCTAGCACCATGCTTGTACAGCCTGGAGAACTGTGAATCAATTATACCTCTTAATAAATTACCAAGCCTCAGATACTTCTTTACAGCAACGCAAGAACAGCCTAACAGACAGCCTCATGATTTTTTGAACTATAGGTGCTACAGAGGCTGAGCCTCCCTTGAAGTTCTTATTGACCAATCAGAATACTATCAGTAAGGATCTCTCTCGCCTCCTTCCTCCCCTCATCCCTCACTCTCTTCTCCTTCTCCCTCTTCTTCACCATCTTCCTCCTCCTCCCATCTTCCCAGGCAGCTGCAATGCCTCCGAAAGGCAGGGGATGAGGGGCCCAGGATTAGCGTTCCTTAGGCGGGAATAGAAGTTAGCAGGAGAGAAGAAAGAGATTCTTGGAGGGAGGAAAACTTAGTATTTGACATCAATCTCAGGGCATAGTTTTACTTTAAAAAATCAGTTTAAACAGGGGAAGCAAAGGTAGAGCCTTGAAGTGAATGGTCATGCAGGCTTTACCATTAGGTCTCACAGATCTGTGAGATGAGATGCATGTGTCAAATACCCTGGTTATGCCCAGCAGTGCTCTCCAGCATTTCTCTTGGGTTTGACTATCTCAAAGAAAGCTGGATTCAGTTAGAAGATCTGCGTCCGAGGCTTAGCTTTTCCACCTACTGACTGCAGGGCCTTGGCATCACTTCATTTGCTGCTCCTCAGACTCCTCATGAGTGGAAATGGAAAGCCTGCGAGCCACCTCACAGGCAGGGTGTGTGCATTTGGTGCTGTGCTGTGGAAGAGGCTGGCTTGCTGCCTGGCACGTGGCAGATGCCCACTGTCACCGACATCTAGGAGAATCACTTCCCCTCCCCTGCTTCTGTCAGAACATTTTGCTGGGTATATAATTTCAAAGATATTAAATTAACACGTGCTTTTCTGGTATTGCTGATGATATAAATTAATATCTTTTAAATTTTTATTTTATTTTTGAGACAGAGTTTCACTTTTTCTCCCAGGCTCGAGTGCCTTGGTGCGATCTTGGCTCACTCTGCAACCTCCGCCTGCCAGGTTCAAGTGATTCTCGTGCCTCAGCCTCCTGAGTAGCTGGGACTACAGGTGCACGTCATCAGTGTGGCTAATTTTTTGTATTTTTAGTAGAGATGGGGTTTTGTCATGTTTGCCAGGCTGGTCTTGAACTCCTGACCTCAGGTGATCCACCCACCTCAGCCTCCCCAAAGTATTGGGATTACAGGCATGAGCCCAGCCGAAATTAATATCTTAAAAGTAACTTTTATCCTGGTATCAAAGTACTCCTAAATAAAATTGCTGAATATTAACTAAATTAAAATCCCTGTTTCATATGGATCCCATTGATCTATCAGATAACCTCCTAGATCAAGTCAACCCCTCCAGGTACCTAGGAACATATTTTCACTCATCTTTATGAGTTTCTTGAGGCAACATGTAGCCTGAAATCAGGGATTTGTGGAAACGCCAGGCTTTTCTAAAGCCACAGCCAGCAATGGATAACACCTGCCCTGAGAAACTACGCCAGAAGAGTTTCTGCCCTTCTTTACGGCGTGGAACTCTGGGGATTTAATTGAGCAATTGTTCACGTGCTGGAAAAGATCCATCGAAGCTTCCTGTGGAAAATTCTGGCATTACTTGTAGTTTTCTCTGTGGTCTGTCTGGAGATGCTGAGCGCTCCCGTCCAGGAAAAGAAGCAGTTCCCCTGTTTGTGACATGAAGTAAATCCCACTGCCTACATCTCGGTTTCCAGATCATATGAATCTTTCTTTATCAGCAACCTAGAACACCAGTACTCCTGACCCTCATCAGAGGAAACCGCTAACTTCAAAGACCCACCCAAAGCCCAGCTGAGAGAAGTGCTAGTTATTTATTTATTTATTTATTTTTGAGATGGAGTTTCGCTCTTGTCACCCAGGCTGGAGTGCAACGGCACAGTCTCGGCTCACTGCAGCCTCCGCCTCCCAGGTTCAAGCGATTCTCCTGCCCTAGCCTTCCAAGCAGCTGTGATTACAGGCGTGCGCCACCACACCCAGCTAATTTTTAGGTTTTTAGTAGAGACGGGGTTTCGTCATGTTGGCCAGGCTGGTCTCAAACTCCTGATCTCAGGTGATCCGCCTACCTTGGCTTCCCAAAGTGCTAGGATTACAGGAGTGAGCCATCGCGCCTGACAAGAACTTCTATTTACAGAAGATCTCCTAAACAGTGTGCCCTCTACTTGTTCCTGTCTGCACTCCCCACGCTGTCCCCCAACCAGAAGAAGACAACATAACTGAGTGGTTAAAAGACACTGACAAAAATGGGGTTATTCTAAAAAAAAAAGTTGCTACATAATTTGTCTCCAGTAATATCAGTGAATTTTGCACTTGGAATGAGGAAGCTAGATAAAAAATAGTTAACCAAAACAAAGGAAAACAGAAGGATAAGGAAACAAAGTTCCAAGTAACTGGTGATTTTGAGTACATCACTATCCTTCAGTTAATAGGAAACTAGAATCTCATAAAGGTTATTGGAAGTGTCAAGATTATAGTTTAACAGGAAAACGAATAAGAAAAAGGGAAAGTGAAAATATTTATTTCTCAAATGTTTTGAATTCACATTATTAGACCTTAAAACATTTCTTTGAGGCAGTTTAATGTCCATATACCTATCTGAGTAACAAAGATTCAACATTTGCTTTAGCATCTACTGCATGCTAGACACTTGCCCATCTTATTAGTGATTTATATAAAGATAGATATGTATGTACATGCCCATAAACACGTGCATAGTCACAGCATGGGGGACTCAGCTTGGTCGTCTCAGTAGCTCAGAGTCATATTGCCCATTTAGATAATAAATCCACAGGCTGTTTCATTTTCAAGGGTGGAGTGCTATAGTTTAGCAATGAAGCTCAGATGGGGATCAGAACTTTCCACTGCTTCACATGGCAGCCTAGAAATCTGATTTAAAAGAATGATTTTTGTCCTCCCAATAAATGATCTTGTCCCTTCTGTGAACTACTGTTTTCATCAAAGTCAATTACAATATAATCATAAGAGGCATACAGATCTCCTTACATCAGGAAAATTAATGTTTAAATAAAACAAAACAAAAAAAAACTCAACACACAGCATGAAAATGGGCTTTATCCCATGCTACTTTGTTAGAAAAAAACTGTTAAGGTCAAGCAGTGTAAGCTAATAGCATTAAAAAACCAACATGTGAACGTGGACTTATTTGAACACAGACACTTTGTATTGATCTTTTTTTTTTCTTTTTGAGACGGAGTTTCGCTCTGTCACCCAGGCTGGAGTGCAGTGGCACGATCTCCGCTCGCAACCTCCGCCTCCCGGGTTCACGCCATTCTCCTGCCTCAGCCTCCCGAGTAGCTGGGACTATAGGCGCCCGCCACCATGCCCGGCTAATTTTCTTGTATTTTTAGTAGAGACGGGGTTTCACCGTGTTAGGCAGGATGGTCTCGAACTCCTGACCTTGTGATCCGCCTGCCTTGGCCTCCCAAAGTGCTGAGATTACAGGTGTGAGCCACCGCGCCCAGCCTATATTGATCTTATCGGAGTATTTTCTTTGTTATTTTTCTGTTCTGTATTACCTGGCAGGTGGAACAGAACTTTATGACTCTTTGACACAAATCCCTCTCCTTTCCCACATGCTAAACCTCACATAGAAGGCCTATATGTAGACTGTTCTAAAATGCCACACTTAATTTCCCACCTTAGTTTCATTAGGCAAAATGGAATGTTTTTTTTCTTTGACTTCAATGGGAAGGGTGAATACATATCCAAGTAAAGGATGGCTTTATTTTGCAACCAAATCCAAAGCCCAGATGATTGAGGTTCCTTCTTCAAATGCTCTTCAGAGCTACCATGATGGATACTAAAAGAGCCAACTCGCACTAGAGGTCATCATGAACCAGACAGCCTGGAGGTCACTTTTAAAACTCAAGACTCTCAATGTAAAGTCTGACTAAGAGTATGTTTAGAAAACTGCTATTTTTACTAATCTAAATAAACAGTGTTCTAGCTGGTCGAACCCAACTTCTAGACAAATTCCCTGGTTTCTCTCCCACCAGATGCCACTTTGGTGCCCCTTATTCTACTGAAGTCTTAGGGTTATTCTTTGTAAGAAAGGAGCTTTATTTGAATATAAATCATGAAACATCTGTGTTTTCCCCTTTTTTATTGTAAGTCATTAATCTCCCTAGCTCTGCCACTGGCGAGTTTGGTTGTGGCCATGGGCAGGTCACATTAAGCCTCCGATTCTTCATCTGTCAACACAGGAGGTTAGACTTCAGTTTTTATGATCCTTTTCAGCTAAAAATTCTGATCCTGGGATCACAGTAATTGATAACAATGTGTAAGTTAGAAATCACATTTTAAAAAGACTTACGGTTGGTAAAAAGACAATAGCCCAATTTTAAAAATCAACCAAGGCTCTGAATAGACCCCTTCCCAAAGAAGATATATAAATGACCAATAAGCCCATGAAAAGATAAAGGACATCATTAGTCATCAGTAACATGCAAATAAAAAACACAGGGAGACACCACTTCATGCCGACTGGGAAAGCTTAAATAAAAAAAGACAGATAAGAACAAGTGTTGGTGAGAATGTGGAGAAATTGGAACCTTCTTTCATTGCAGGTAGGATTTTTAAATGGTGCAACCCACTTTGGCAAACAGTATGGCAGTTCCTCGAATTGTTAAACATAGAGTTGATCATAATTTAAACACATGACTCAACAATTGCGCTCCTGGGTATCTACCCAAGACAGATGAAAACGTCTGTTCACATAAAAACTTTCACACAATGTCCACAGCAGTATTACCTATGACAGCCAAAAAGAAACAACCCGGGCCCAGCACGGTGACTCACACCTGTAATCCCAGCACTTTGGGAGGCAGAGGAGGGTGGATCACCTGAGGTCAGGAGTTCGAGACCAGCTTGGCCAACATGGTGAAACCCCATCTCTATTAAAAATACAAAAATTAGCCAAACATGGTGGTGTGCGCCTGTAGTCCCAGCTACTCAGGAGACTGAGGCAGGAGAATGGCTTGAATCCGGGAGGCGGAGATTACGGTGAGCCAAGACTGTGTAATTGTACTCCAGCCTGGTGACAGAGCGAGACTCCATCAAAAGAAAGAGGGAAGGAAGGAAGGAAGGAGGGAGGGAGGGAGAGAGAGGGAGAGAGAGAGAGAGAGAGAGAAAGAAAGAGAAAGGAAGGAAGGAAGGAAGGAAGGAAGGAAGGAAGGAAGGAAGGAAGGAGGGAAGGAGGGAAGAAAGAGAATCCAATGTCCAACAACTGATGAATGGGTAAATAAAATATGGCAGATCCTTACAATGGAGTATTATTTGGCAATAAAAAGAAATGCTGATATGTGCTGCCACATAGATGATCTTGAAAACATTATGCTGGCGCACAGAGAAAAAGTCACGTAAGCACACAAGGAGAAAGCAGCCGTCTGCTAGCCACAGAGAGATGTCTCAGGAGAAACCAGACCTGCCAGCACCTTGATCTCCTTGATCTCAAACTTCCAGCTTCCAGAATTATGAGAAAATAAGTTCCTCTAGTTTTATTGTTAAAAAACAAAAACAGGCCAGGCATAGTGGCACACACCTGTAATCCCAGCACTTTAGGAGGCCGAGGCAGGTGCATCCTGAGGTCAGGAGTTCGAGACCAGTTTGGCCAATATGGTGAAATCCTGTCTTTACTAAAAATACAAAAATTAACCAGGTGTGGTGGCATGCACCTGTAATCCCAGCTCCCCAGGAGGCTGAGGCATGAGAATTGCTTGAACCTGGAGGAGGAGATTTCAGTGAGCTGAGATTGCACCACTGCACTCCAGCCTGGGCGACAGAAAGTCTGTCTCAAAAACAAAACAAAACAAAATAACCACACACACACGCATGCCCGCGCGCGCGCGCGCACACACACACACACACACACACACACACAAACCCCACAAATCATTGTGCTAAGTAAAAGAAGTCAGTCACAAATGGCCACATATTGTATGATTCCATTTATATGAAATGTTCAGAACAGGCAAATGCTGGAGACAGGAAGGTACGTTAGTGGTTGCCAGGGCTTGGTGGGAGGAGGATGGAGAGTGACTGATAATCAGCATGGGGTTTCTTTTGGGGGTGATGAAAATGTTCTAAAATTAGATTAATGGTGATGGTTGCACAACTCTTGAATGGACTGAAAACCACTGAATTATCTACTTTAATATTCTTGTCTCTTACAGTCGCATGTATTTTGGGGTGTCATATTCTGGCCTCCTATAGTATGTGAGCTTCATCTCAATAAGGTAGCTATTTTTAAAAACCCAACAACTTATGACTAAAGTAATCACAGAGTTATGTTGAAAGCCTAGAATATCCAGTTATTTTGAAATTTGTTGCCACATATGACCCCCTCAGTGTGAGATTTTACACTAGTTGTTTCTCCAGCTTAAAACTTTATAAGGCTGATTTTAGAGACCTAATTTTTCCTTCATGTTCCCTAACATCACTACCTAATAGTAGAAGTTTACAAACATGTTGCAAAAAACGTACTGTTCCCTCCCTATTACAATCTTTTCAATTTAATTTAGTGTTAGTTGTAAATCACTCCTAATTGCATTTTTGAATTTTCCCTATTTAAATTGAAATTTTTAACAAATTATGTAGCTAAGACTCTCTGAATAAATCTGGTGTTGCCTTTTATATCAATTTTTTTATTTCTAATTTATTTGTTTTTAACTTAAAGTTCTGTATATTCATTTCAAATGAAATGCATCTGTCTTTGATTTTGCATACTGCATTTTCAGTAGTACATAATCCTGCATGATAAATGGCCTCTTTATCTAAATAGAGATCCCCAAGTATCATGTTTCTAAAATTTGAATTTAAGATCATGAGCCTTTTACAAAGGTTGTTCGAGGTTAATTAAACATAATTCACAATAAGAGACAATATTCTTTCCTTAAGAGGTAGCTTACTAAAGGCCTAAGTCTCATAGACTAAATCTCATAGAATCTTTGTGGTTCGTGGCAAGGGTGGGAGAAGGGTTAAGAATGCAATTGCAAATTTCCAGAAGCTACTAACATTTTTATTTGCGATGCTAATTCTTATAGGGCTCTGAAACTTAATAAAAAAGTTAACTCTTGGTTCTTAACCTCTGCGTCATATCTCTATCCAAGTATTTTATCAGACAATATGAAGTGGACATTATAAGTGAATGCCTAGATTTAAATTACCACATTAAATGGAGACTACACTACCAGCTATGCTGACAGGGACCATGCTTTGATGAAGAGCATTATAATGTCCCATCTCCTCTCACTTTCAGAATGATGGAGAAAGGCCAGAGAGTTCATATTCCATACACCAACACACTAAATAGATGATGTGAAAGCCATGGGGATTTGTATGAACTGAAAGCATATTTTTTACGTCTCACAATTAGCAATGATATTAATTTTTAAAATGTCGGGTTTGTCTTCCAAAACAATTGGCCTTAAGACAGAATGTAGAAAGAATGTGCACATAAATACACACACACACACACGCACGGGCACACACACACGCCTGCTGACACGCATGCATACGCTTTTCTCTCCATGAAAACTTCAAGTTTGTTTGAGTGGTGGTGGGGAGGTTGATGTAGAACTAGAAGAGGTTTTTGGTGTGTGCTTTAATTACATTTTTCATTCAGCTTAGGCTTAGGGAAAGCTCTTTCTAGGCGGGGATTTAAAAATTGACTTGTATGTGGCAAGAGTATGAGGCTCTGACTCAGTGCTGACTAATCCCTTATGCAGATAAGATTATTTGTGACTTTCACATGGGCACCTTTACAAATACCTAATATTTTATTTTAGAGTAATTATGTTATTGGTCTTCAAGGTCCACAATAGCACTGAATGTTTAGGCAGCTGCTGTCCAGCAACAGTATATTTAGTTTGTAGAAAGTTTCTAATCCTAGGAACCTACTTTTTCCTTTAAATCTTTATAGTATATTAAACTCACTATTTTACCACACTGATTTCTTGCTTTAGAGGTTTTGCCATTCCAAGTAATCCCTAAACTACTTGATTCAATATGTGAAGTCTCTGATCTCAAAGCCTGAATAGAAAATTCAAAATAGTCGTGTATATAGCATTTATGTCTTGAATCCAGGTGTCAAAAAATAGATCAAGAAATCACATAAATGTTTAACGTCATCAGTTGGCATTGGCACTTCTCTGCAATTATGTTCATTTCAACAATTCTGCTCTGGTTTGTTCGTTTTAAGGCTGTCTTACAATTCATATTTTAATTGTCTGTCAATGAAACCCATAAATAGGTTTTGTAGCTTTTGGCACAAAAGACATCACACTGAAGTGGCCAAAGTCTAAAATCATCAGAACTGGGACGGTTTTCATCCCATCCATACATGGGTCATTGACTTTACTCATTTTTCCTTAAGCTTCATTAAGGAAAAAAATTTGTGTGGTTTAAAATGTTTACCAGGAAAAAATGCTCTAATACCATCAACATTCCTACTGTCAATGTTTATGATGGGAACATGTCTTCCGCGTGCCTCTCTGAGCTTTTCACTTGACACTGCCTTCTCTGTGGGTCACAGTTTAACAGGGCACATTCATTGATCATTAGGCCTGTCACCAGGCTACCATCAGGGGCCTACCCTTCCAATGACCTACAGCCATGCACAACTCCTTTTCATGTGACATCAGAGTTAATTAAGGTTGGTTTGGGAGAAATCTCCTGCTGACCAAGGAGTTACCTTTTCCCAAAAAATGCTCCACTCCTACACCGCTGGTCTGTTATTAAATGAGTTCAAAACCCACCTCCACAGAGCTGTCTAACAATATGTCATTTCAGTTTACCATACGATGTCATGAAAGTTATCTGAGCTGCCTAGGGCAAAGGTCAAGATCTGGTTGACAGGGCACAAGACGTAACTCGTAAAATACTCGGTAGGGAAGTCTGGTAGACCTTCGTCTGGTTATGCAAAGGGCCACAAACAGAGAAAACACTCTTTACACCCTAAAAATGCATAAAGGAACATTTTGTCTGTTAGGCAGGGCTTGGACACGTCTCTGTTTTCTCTATCAATGGCAGAGCACTTGTTACATTTGAAGCATACTCGCCACGGGCTTATGTTCTTATCCAATGTCACTGTTCAGAGGTCTGCGGGGAAACTGAGCTCTGATGTCATGTCTTATAGAATGGATCATAATTGCCAGTAGTGTTATGCTACTCAGAAGTTGCTTCAGGCCGGAATATACACATTTTCCAATTGTGAACACCTGGAAGACACATGATAACTGATTGCTCAGTAGAGGTGCCATTTCGATAAACATACTCAGTGTATGTGAGACTAAATATACATGTGGCTTAATGAAAGTAACTGAGTTTTTAAAGTAATTTGTTAATTTTTTTAATCAATTTGTGCATCCTCCTTAGAATCATAGAATCTGAGCAGTGACAAAATGCTTTTAGCTGCAAGAGCATTTGCATAGAGTTGTATTATTAAGAGTAATAGTCCTAATAAAATGCTTGAACTCCCTTAATGTTAGACTTCTAATCTCTAAATTATTTAGGATTGCAAATTTCAGTTCTGCCAAAGGCATCCTCCATGTTCTCTTAAAACAAACAATTACCCAGTTTGGAAGCATAGTATGGAATGCATGTGACTCGCAATCTAAAATGGAAAGTTTTTCTGTTTTATATAGCATTAGGATTACAGTTTGGTCTATGTCCAGATATTTTACCAAATACTCCGCTTTCATTACTGTCCAGTGTCAAAGTTCCAGGCATCTATAGAGATGATGACAGCATGTTTCAATGTTATGGATTTATCATTTGTGTGGATCCCTGTGGGTTCCCTTAGAAGGAAAGTCTCACAGAAAAGATCTGGGAGATATTTTATCAATTCAGCATAGGAGCTTGCCATGGAACACTTAAAATATACAAGTGGGAATTGGAACTTTTAAATTTTATTCAGCTACATCTTATAACCTGTCATGTGACATAATCTTCAGATCCACACACAGTTCCTTCTGGAAAAAAAGGAATATGTCATGGAGCTGTAATGTGATGATATTAAATTACCATAAAATGCATATTGTTCAAGTTTCTAGTTTGATTCCCAAATAGTGCCTTCACATTTCTGTATAATAAAATGAAGAAGAAAGGCTGGCAAACAGGGAGATAGACAAGTGTGCACCTTAGCACTGTAGCTATTCATGCAAGAAAAGCCAAGTGTTATTATAACAATACAAAGACTTATCTATTCTCCTCATACAGACTTCCAACTTTAGAATCAATTACAAATAAGGACAATATCATTTGCTTTGTATATAAAAATGGAGGAGAGATGAAATGAGATTGGAAGGCTGAATGTGACAAAGTTCTGATGTTAATTTTCAGCTTACTTTGATGCAGTTTATGAAGTCCAAATTATATAGAAAACATCTTTCTGGAGTCCTTTAGACTGTTCATAAAGGGTATACTTTAAATTCACTAACAGGAAAGTTGAGAAGATTTCTATCTTTGCAACCAGTAATATATACAAACCCTCTGACCTTTGAGATTTAAATGGCCAAGAGTGTGCAATAAAGTTATCCATCATAGGGGAAATGAGTTTTTGAAAGCTACATTAGCAAATTTCTAAGACTCATCAGATGCAATTCTTGACCATTGTGTTTTCTATTGTCAAAATCAGTTTCCTTCTAAGTTAAACACTTTGAAATATAATTGCCTTTCATTACACGTATTTTGGAGATAAATCATACTTAGAAAATGGGGTGGACATGTTGATTAAACTGTTAGTTTTTATTCTATGTTTTTCTAATTTCACATTTTCTTAAGATATCCTTCATGTAGTAAATATTTATAAGAGCTGTGCTTTCCTAAGATTTCAAAAACTTAAAAAAATCTTATCTTAGATGGAATTCATGTTATACAAGTTTTGCTGAGAGTCAAGGTTCTGGAAGGAAAAGTAATCTATTAAAAGCAGTACATTTTCACCAGCAGTATCTCAATTCTTAAAAGAAATAATTTACCAAATAAAACTTTTCACTCATTTTGGCATGTGGTATTAAGGCCTTCCTTACAAATACCTGTAGAAGACTTTAGAGTTGTTTGTATTCAATGCCTGGGGAATGCTGGTTTTCATTCTCAGGGCATGTATACTCATACACCTTCATTACTCTACCTAGAACTTTATTTCTAGAAATTAGCCTTTTTTAAAAAAAAAAAATCATCCAAGACACTATATCTCTGATAGAAGAAAAACAACAGTTTCTGTTATCAGTTGGCCACCAACCTAACAGCTTTAAAATAACTTATGAATTAGCTCATTCTGGAGGACAAAACCAAAACCAGTAAGCAGAAGTTACATAAAACCAAAAGGAACAGCTCTGTGGAAAGGTAGTAAAGTGCCCAATGCCGAAGCTGTTCCCGTGAAATTAAGCCACCACCTCCTTTGGATGAGACTGATGAACTGGGTGAAGGGTTGGACTCTTAGATGCAATTCCAGGAGTCTGGGAACCCTGTCCTCATTTACCTATGCTTCTTATCTTTCTTTTACTGTCACCCAATGCTGGTTTTTCCCCGCACTACATTCTCTATATGACCCCTTTCTTTCACTCCCTTACCTTGTTTATTTTTCCATCTTTAACCTCAACATTTACTCTTTCATTTAATTTTTTGAACATATACCAAGAGGTATATGAACAAGACAAACGTGGTTGCTTCCTTTACAGCGTTTATAGCTTAGCATGAACAACAGATAAATAAGTCTATATAAATATATATGTAATGATGCATAAAAATAATTTCTGCTTAAAGAACTAGAAAATTACATTATATTTGTGTGTTATCATGGGGAAGTGCCAGGTGTGGGGGTACCTCACTCAGCCCAGGGAGTGAGAGTCTTTTATTAGAAGAATAAAGTTGAAGGTGAGACCTGAAGAATCAATGTGTATTTGCTAAAAGAAACAGCAGAGTCTCTTTCTCCTTCAAAGACTTCCACATCCTTCCACTCTGTAAGCTTCATCTTCCCTTTTAAACAGTTGTTTTCTTCTAACAGTTTCACATACATTTCCTTGTTTCTCACAACTCTGTTTTCCTCGGCCTCTATACTGGGAGGAGAAAGCTCTATCACCTTCTTTCAATGCCCTGGTTCGCATATTTTTTGTTTGGGGTCTACCTGACTTCACCTGCCACTGGGAAAAAAGCCACAAGTAATCATGCTTTAGATACATATTCAGGTCATGTTGTGCTTGTTGAAACAGAGCACCGTGGAAGATGATCGGGGTGGAGACTCAGCAATGAGGGAATGAATGAGGACTGTCAGATATGATGCATTAGCCAGGACTTCATGTTCTTAACGTGTCCTTCCTTTTGGCAGTTCACCTAGCCAGTACCACACATGGCCCAGAGCCAAAAGGAAATCATTTTCAACCAAAATGTTCACATTCCAGGTGACAAAACAATGGCGGCAATAGTAACTATCTGTGCAACCAATACAAAGATATAACAATACAAAGCCTTATAATAGTACAAAGCCTTATCTATTCTCCTCATACAGACTTCCAACTTTAGAATCGATTACAAATAATGACAGAATATCATTTGCTTTGTATATAAAAATGGAGGAGAGATGAAGTGAGATTGGAAGGCTGAATGTGATAAAGTTCTGATGTTAGCTGGGCGCGGTGGCTCAAGCCTGTAATCCCAGCACTTTGGGAGGCCGAGACGGGTGGATCATGAGGTCAGGAGATCGAGACCATCCTGGCTAACACGGTGAAACCCCGTCTCTACTACAAAATACAAAAAAAACTAGCTGGGTGAGGTGGCAGGCGCCTGTAGTCCCAGCTACTCGGGAGGCTGAGGCAGGAGAATAGCGTGGACCCGGGAGGCGGAGCTTGCAGTGAGCTGAGATCCGGCCACTGCAGTCCAGCCTGGGAGACAGAGGGAAACTCCATCTCAAAAAAAAAAAAAAAAAAAAAAAAAAGTTTGATGTTAATTTTCAGCTTACTTTGATGCAGTTTATGAAGTCCAAATTATATAGAAAACATCTTTCTGGAGGCCTTTAGACTGTTCTAAAAGTGACTCGGGCTTTGTTGGTGTACCTAGAAATTGAAGGTTCCAATTAACTATCTTCTGTGCTGTTTGGGAACCTGAGCCAGTTAACAGTATCCTAGCAGGAAGGCTCATCTCAGGGAAAATATATTTTGGGAAGCAATTCTATGGAAGGTGGGCAGTGTAAGTCCTCATTCTCAATCCTGAGTCTAGAGTCGAGTCAGGAGAACATGGTCAGCTTAGCCAAAAATGAGAAAATGGTCACTGGACCTAGAGGATAACCCAAATGGAAGGAACAGAACATCGCCTGTGAATTGGGAGAATTGTTGCCAGCTCCTGGGCATATTTCTCCTAACCGCCTCTGCTTATACACACACACACACACACACACACACACACACACACACACAAACACACACACACTTAGAAGGGGAACCAGTGAGGAACCATGACTCCTAGAAGGGTCTCAGACCCGGAGAAATGGCTCAGGATATGATTTCAGTCAGTCCAGCCAGTATTTATTGAATGACTATTATGTGCCAGGCACTGTACTGGATTCACAACTGCAAAGATGGATCAAAAACATTCCTTCTTCTTGAAGGTCTTTCAGCTCTAAGCTGGCCTCTTAGGAGATGTCATTTAGAAGTAGAATAGGTGAATACTAAGAAATATGGAAGATAATCTAAGTCAACAAATAGAGATCTCCTGCAAACTATGTACACTGTGTTTTTAAAGACTCCATCTTTTAGTATAGGAAGTCACACATTCTTCACCAACATAAGTGATATAGCTTAGTAAAACTCAGCTAAATTAAAAAATAAGAACACTTATTCAATGATGAACATGTAACACAATGAATACGACCATATCTATACCTCAAAATAAAATATAATGGATTACTTGATGATAATCCCTTGAGCATCTTTAAATGAATGTATTAAAATGTTATAAAATAAAAGTCGTCTACACATGCCTGAACTCAGCTTGGAAACTGGGTATGAATCTAGAATAATGACTGGCTATAAAATTGGGATTAGGAAAATTAAATTTAATATGACTCATGTTTTTCCTCATGAGATTGTGGGAGAAAATACAGCCCTCGCCAGGTGTGGTGGCTCACTCCTATAATCCCAGCACTTTGGGAGGCCGAGACAGGCACGAGTTTGAGACCAGCCCGACCAACATGGAGAAATCCCGTCTCTACTAAAAATACAGTATTAGCCAGGCATGGTGGTGCATGCCTGTAATCCCAGCTACTCAGGAGGCTGAGGCAGGAGAATTGCCTGAACCCGGGAGGTGGAGGTTGTGGTGAGCCGAGATCATGCCATTGCACTCCAGCCTGGACAACAAAAGTGAAACTCCATCTCAAAAAAAAAAAAAAAAAAAGAAAAGAAAAGGAAAAGAAAAGACAGCCCTCCAAATCACTGGAAGAGGAGTATTTCTTAAACCTCCCCTCCTAAGTTTGTATTTAACATTATCCCAAAATGGTGAATGAATTACTCCAGCAAGGCAATCCCATGTCCATCGGTTTGGACTACAAAGCACATTTAAGAAATAGCAACAATCAAGCAAACTTTACTTCTATACAGTTTAGGATTTTACTCCCTCTAAGAAAAGATATATCTGGATATAGAACCACTAAGTTTAATGTCAGTCCCAAAAGGCTAAAGTGAAGTAGAAATTCCTGAAAATTCATTCCTGTTAGTTTCCTGAATTTCCCATTTGCCTTTTAAGTGACTTTGTGCAGCAAATACTTTGATAGGGTATTTTTCATTGACCAGTTTTGAAGACAGAGGATAGGATGGGAGTGTGAGTGGTTGAACCACTTTTAGTTTGTACACCAACAATGTGTGTCAAATATTTCCTAACGCTCAAGAAGTTACAGGTACCCAAAGTCCATTCCAGGGCACTGCAATTACTCAATTTCCACACATATATTTTTTCTCTAGTTGTACCAGAGTTCCTTATGGAGAGGATTCTGAAGCCATAAAAATGTTCAAAGAATAGCAGAGAACAAAAATCTGATCAAGCAGGAGACATTAAGTGGAAAAAGAGAGACAATGTTTCCGAAAAAGAAAACAATACCATTAATCATAGATGCAATGTCCTTGCCAGAGTTTACATTGCCTTTTGAAATTGTTTGCAATCCTCTCTAGTATATCCCTGCCTCCCCATCTGTTTACATATATTTTTAGTTTCTCTAATGCCAACTTAGAGAAAGAAAACAACCATAAAAATCCAACAGTGGATTTTTACATATATAGCCACATATATATTTTTACATAGTATATACACCATTCCATATAATTTCCATCTAAAGCATGTATCTATTTGACCAGACTTTCCAGCTTTTTCTTTGGAGTGAAAGATAAAACTCCTCAATAGGTGGCAGGATAGGATTTTTCTCAGATTCTGGTAACATGACAGTATTCTGGTTGAAAAAGTGTCCTTCTCCGAGTAACAGGTCAAGAAAGAAGAAGGAAAACACTATTTTCTCCTTCTTGACTTCTTATAGGTCTATGCTAAGGAGGAGGGAGAGACACAGGGGCTACAGGGCTTAAATAAATGCTCCCAGTGTTGCTCACTATACAAGGACTGCCAATCAAACAGGGAAATCAAAGTGACTGACAGGTCACTTTGTTTGAGAAAAAGTCTCTTGGATGGTTGTCTTTTCTCACCAATATGACAGTTTTTTATTCTAAACCCTGAAAACAAAACTCTTGCCTTTTTCTTTAATCCCTAGATTTAATCATTCAAGATATTTTGAGTAAACGTTGGTGGAAAGAGTCCCGATTTCAAAATTAAAAAGACCTCGGTTTGAATCTTGGCTTGGCTGTTTCATAAATGGGTGGCCCTCAGCAAGTCAGCAGGGATTCCTCAGTCTTGGGGTTTCAATCCATAAAACAAAGTTACAGGTGTGCACGGTAGATGACTAGGAAGAGATTCGATTGAGTTAACACAGAAAGTGCCCTGTGCTGAGATATTCAGTACTTACACTCCTTTCCCTTCCCTGGGGGACAGTTAATGTCCTCCCCTATCCAATTCATGTAGCATCTGCCTTCAGGGTCAAACGCACTTCCGGGTCGTTCCCTGAGGTACTTCAATTTCATTCTGGAAAAGCTGTGAGCTTTCTGGGACCTGAAAGGTGCAGAGGAGTCCACATTGGATTCCTGGAAACCACCTGTGAGAGGGCAGTCCCAGCTTTTTCCTAGGACCTGCCTGATACGAGTTTTTCTAGAATAAAGTGCGGGTCTCATGCTGTTCTTTGTCATCTGAACTGGTTTAAAGTCATATCTGGGAAAGCAGTTTGGAAGTCCACATAAAATCATGTCCTTGATAGCTTCAGGGCTCCTTTTTTCTGACTTTAAGTTTTTTGGGAGGTCCTTGAATGCCTATGATAAGAAAACCCACATGATTAAAATTGTCTTATTGGAGATGTGAATAGTGTCTGCCACATACAGCAGTGGAATCTCCCAAGGCCACTTGAAGCTGGAGTAGCAGTGGCTTCTCACATTCTTTGGAGATGGCCAAACTCCAAGGATAGAAGGAGGGAAAGATTAGCACACTCCCCTTGATGCTTTTTCCTTCTCCTCTTTTCATTTAGGTTCGAAGGCATGGTAGGGGGAGCCCTAAATGTCCGGTTTGCAAGTCTGATAGACTCAGATTCAAATAATTCCAGGTTTACTTACCACTTCTGTGGTCGTAGGGAAAGTATTTAATTTACCTAAGCATCAGTTTTTGCATGGTTAAGAGGACCGTACCTCTCGGGACTGAGTAAAATAATGTATGTCAATCAATACATATATTGATTGTATAGTCAGTAGGGCTTGGTTGCCTCCTTTCTCCCTCCCCGAAAGCATATCTGTCCCTGCAGTCTCTGCACCTCCAGAGAAAGGTGCTAAATCAGGGCCTCTATGATAGGAGCCCCAAGAAGCTGCAGCGCTGCCTGCACTCAGAATCTTGGGGTCAGCTGTCCTCCCTTGCTGGTGTCATGTTAGTCATCAGAGGCTGCCACCCCGCATGCCTGCCAGGTACCCAAAACAAAATTTGACGTATGAACAGAAAGCTCTTCTCTGGGGCCTGTTGTTTTCTTTAACTCCCAGATACTGTTTAGAAGGGTCAAGGTATTATGTAGTATTTATTGTTATTTACTATTATAAGTTATTTACTGTATTTTCTTGGCCAAACTCCAGCCTAATAGCTAGACTGAAAAGCAAACATGAAGTGTGAAACAGTGGTGTGGTCCACTGGTGAGGCTGTGCTCCTCTCCACACAGATAGGCATCTGCTTCCCACCCCTCGAATCTGAGCTGGGCTTGCTTTGACCAATAGAATGTGGTAGAGTGGTGTTGTAGGAGTTCCAAAACCTAAGCCTCAATATGCCTTGCAGCTTCCACTATTACACTCTTGCAACACCGCTGCCTCCAGGAAAAGGAAGCCCCGGGCCAGGCTACTGAATGAGGAAAGATCTCATGAACAGGGAGGCCCAGCACCAAGGACCCAGTTGAAATGCCAGGGACTAGAGATGCATGAGAGACCCAGGTGAGACTCCAAGGAAAACTACTCAGCTGAGGCTAGCCCAAAGGTCTAAAAGAATCCTGAAGCATAATGCACTGTTGTGGTGGGTGACTACGTTTTGGCACTTCCTGTTATGTAGCAACAGATGGCAGATCCAAATGGCTATTGTGCCTCAGCCCTGTAGAAACAGTGACTGTGTGGTCGTTCAAGTGTATGCTCTTTCTGTATTTGAAAATAAAAGCGCCAAAGTGGAGCTCATGCAATATTAAGAATGAAATGCTCTACAGGTTACCTTGGATGCCCCCAGCAAGGGGGAAGCAGCTTGAATTCTTGGTGTTTCAGAAGAAGTGTCCCAGGACCGTGGTTTCACACAATAGGAGGCCAGCTCTGTCTCCAGCCAGCAGTAGCTTTTCACAACAGTGGGGACAGAACCCTGGCACATCACGAAAGTCAGGAGGCCACCCTGCCCCACTGGGTAGAATTCAGCCACCCAAGTGGGAGCCATACTGATCCCAGCCCCGGAAATGCAGATACGGAGGCCTGGTTGGAGAGGCAATTTTGCAGGCATACTGGAGGAAACCAGGGCTGGACCAAGGCATGGGGGTGCCCGGGACAGGCCAACAGTATGGTGTTTGCCAGTATTTACATAGAGGAAAGACTGAGCGCTCCACAGCATAAGGCAGAGAAGGAGGACTATTGTTAGTCTAGACCAGCAATTCACTTCTGCCGCTAACATAGCTACCTCACTCGGCGAAACAGTCCCCCTCCCCTCGGAAGGCAATTTAATCTAGATTCACTGATTCAATGCCCCAGCATTTGCTCCAAGTATTCTTTCTTGCATACTCCACCAACACATACTCTTCCTGGCAGGAATTCTCGTCGTTTCTTCCACCTTGTCGTCTGTCTAGTGATGGTTTAGTGCCTTTTACAGATTGGCATTTGGGCAGGTGCCTCCCATGTGGCCAGGTCTCTCAAACTGGCCCCTGGGCAGAGATTCTCCAAGTATGATCTCTGGACCAGGCCCAACAGCATCCCCTGGGAACTTTTTAGAAAAGCAAATTCTTGGCCCTACCCCAGGCCTACTGACTGAGAAACTCTGGGGTGGGGCCCAGCCAGCCAGTTTTACAAGCCCACCAGGTGATTCTAATGTGTGATGAAATTTGAGATTCTTAACCTCAGCTGTCCATTGGAATCACCCAGGAGCTTTAAAATTACCTATACCCAGGTCCCTCTCAAGAGTTCATGATTAAATTGGTCAGGGCTACAGCCAAGACCCGAGGAGTTTTAAAAGCTCTCCAGATTATTCTAATGTAGAGCCCAGGCTGGGGATCGTGGCCCTAGAGAGAGGCAAAGGCTTTCATAGAAATCACTTGGCAGACTAATTCCTAATTAGGGTTTTGCTAAAGGTGGCCTTGAGTTTAAGTGGTTTTATATTTGTATATAATAACAGCCAAGGCTTTTCATTTCTGCTAGGTTCACCTCAGGCCCCTTTTAACAAAAGAATCTGATAATTGTTGTAGCTCTGCCTGTGTAGACCACATGGGTGGTTCTGTGGCTTGAGAGGAAATCCATTTGTGCTCCACCCATTAAATAGAAGGATAGAAGACCAGGCTGAGAAAAAGTGCCTGCGAGCACCATGATAATCTGTGAAAAGGTAAAAGCATTTGTCAAGACTGGCAATAATGACAAGGAAGAATGTAAGTGCAAATACATTCAATTTCAAGCCAGTAAGAGGCACATGAAATGTGTGATCGGCGGCAGCACAATGCAGCAAGACAATGACACCTCCCTGACAACCAAAAATTCTGCAGGATACTTACCACTGCTGGTTTTTGCCACCAAGTCATTTTCTTTCAGAAGTAAAAGCCTCGTAGAACCTTATGGTTAAAACCTGGCTATTTAATTGCATCTTTACTGTTTCCCACCAAATCCATATTTTCCAGGACCTTGATCTCGCCACCCATGATTTGGTAAACCATGGTATTCTTCAAGACCACAACCTCTGTTTACTTTGATTACAAGTCTAAGCCAAGCACAAGATTTTGTAAAGAATTTTGGAGGAGGACACAGATGTCCCAGCAGAAGGTGGCACGAGACCAACATGGGAGCCAGAAGAGAAAGATTCCTGGCTGGCCCAGGTCTAGTCCCTTAGTCACACATGTCAAAGTTCATCACTAGGGTATTAGTGAAGAGGAAATGGGACCAGGCGTGGTGGCTCATGCCTGTAATCTCAGCACTTTGGGAGGTCGAGGCGGGTGGATCACTTGAGGCCATGAGTTCAAGACCAGCCTGGCCAACATGGCAAAACCCTGTCTCTACAAAAAAATACAAAAAAATTAGCCAGGCATGGTGGCACATGCCTGTAATCCCAGCTACTTGGGAGGCTGAGGCACAAGAATCATTTGAACCTGGGAGGTGGAGGTGGCAGTGAGCCAGGATTGCACCACTGCACTCCAGCCTGGGCGGCAGAGCAAGACTCTGTCTCAAAAAATAAATAAATAAAAATAAAAGGAAATGAACCCTGACACCAGAACTGACTTTGGATCCTTTACTAAAATCAAAGCTTCTCGATTTTTAATGAAAAAAACAAACAAACACGTGGGGATTTTATTAAAGTATAGGCTCTGAGTCATCAAGTTCCCAGGGGATGCTGATGTTTCTGGACCTCGGAGCACACAGTGAGAAGCATGTTTTGGAGTATGGTGTGGGCACGCGCAGCATGGGCCGGGATGGGGGTGAGGATAGGGAGGCACCAGTTTGAGCCCAAGCCATGGGATTCCAATTTTTAAGAATATGTCTAACACCCAGTAGGGTGGTCCTGCCAGGAACCCATTTATATGAAGCATTGAGGAGACCTCATCCTAAAGAAAGAGGAAGTTAGACCAGTGTGGTCCTATAACCAATGCCCCTATTAAAACAGAGTTGGTTCTGACTGTGGCCAGACCTCTGTCGTTCAGTTATGCATTTCAGCCCAATACCCAAGGACTTGGGTTTGAGTCTAAGAGAGGGCAAAAAAGTCAAACCCTAAAATCTGAGGACTCTGTTCTCTAAAAATTGCGTAACACACTGCAGAACAAGGGTGAAGTGCTTAGCACCTCACCAGCAGAGGCCAAGACAGGACTCCTGCAGTGACCAGAGCCTGGCTTTGGTGGCTCAGAGGCCCCAGTGAAGCATTGTGCCCACACAGGAGGGGAGGACACGAGATAGTTTCTCAGAGAGTCGAAGAGCATAGCTGATCTCATACATCTCAATTGCTCACTGAAGAGGACAAATATTATCTGTTGAGAACAGTTGCTGTAAGTAATCCCTTGTAAATGAGGTGAAATGAACAGGCAGGAGCACATTACTATACTGGAATAAATTCATGGAATAAATTTGTATCTGAGATTGCTTCTTTGAAATGATAGTGTGGCTACCTACTCATCAATTTACTCATTCGTTCCAACACTTACCCAGAGTCTCTGTACAAGGCTTTATATTAGGTACCAGCAGTCTGACAGCTAACACATGGGGTCTCTCCCAAAGAGAAAGGACACAGATACATAAAATCCTAACAATGCAAAGTGAGAATTACTGGAGGAGGGGTACACCGCAGGGCTATAGGAGAGCAGAAGAAATGGCAAGTGCTGTCTGGGAGCTCCAAGGAGGAGCTCCCAGAGATGGTGATCACTGGGCTGGATCTTGCAAGTAGGGGAGGAGGAGACACAGAGGGAGGGAAAAGGTCTTGCAGGCAGCCGAGCAGCATGAACACAGTGATGAAAGTGAAGGCGCCTCTGAAGAAGGGGGAGTAATTTGTTTGACTAGGGTAGAGTTTGTGTAGCTGGAACCCAGTGTGTGTGTGGAGAGAAGTGGCGAAAGACAAAGCTAGTACCATAAGCCACAAGTATGTAAGCCACAGCTGTTCAGAAAAAGGATGCCAAGTGCTCGTAAGGAAAGTTAATCTTCTCATCAAATCTCTTGGCATGCTACTAAGCAGCCATCATTTTGATTCTTAGTTTAAACCCCTTATGTGCTTTAAGAAAATAGAAGAAAACTTCATATTAAAAAGATGTCATTTCGAAAGAAATTTTAGCACTGTAATAATGTTAGTCAATAAATATTTGAACATCTGTCTTCCGTTTGGGGAAGAGGAAATACACCAGTGAAGAAGAGATGTTGTCTGTAGCAGGAACATCAGGTTCTGTTCCTGGGCCTGCCACTAACCAGCTGTTGACCTTGAAAAACAGCGCAGGCCTCCTCTGGGCCGGTTTTCCCATCTCTGGCATGAGTAGATGGGGTCTATGAGGTTCCATCTAGCTCTTACAACGTGCGTGTGTGTCTGTGAGGCAAGATCAAGTCCCTCAAAGAGCTCAAAATTGAGGAAAGGAGCAGCAATCAGAAATGGCTTTCAGGCATCCAGCTTTACCAAGACGGATGGGAAATCCCCAGGAATTCTTGACATCTCCCCACATCCGCCCCAGCGGCAATGCAGGAAATCTAGTCCACTATCTTCAGCAGACTCAATGCAACTGTTTCCTTAATGAACCCCCCTGCAGCCCCGTGAGCTAAGTCAGAGGCTTTCTTTTCAAGCCCTCCCTCAAATACCCCATTCCTCCCATTTCCTTCCCCTCCCTCAATCTGGTATAAAATCCAGCAATTTAATCAGCAGCATGCAATTTCCACAGCACCCAAGAGTGCGAGGAACCACCAGTGATCCTGGAAAGCATCTGGCAGGAGATCTTGTCATTTCTTACAAGCCTCTCCTGTCAATGAAGGCCAATGGAGCAGAATGGACTGTTCGGTTCCACCAAATTGCTTAAACCAAATGCAGCAGATGGTCTATGCTTTCAACTACTCACACTAATATATTTTTACTTAAAAAAAAAGTCTGGTATGATTTCAGATGCCCTTCCTCCCCTACCTGCAATGACAAACGCACTGAAAAATGATGATATTTACTTAACACCCAACAGACCCCTAACTGTGAGATCCAAACCAAGAACTGGACACTCCTGGTCTGTACTAACACCAGCAGGCTTCGCTTTTAACATTCATGTGCCAAGATAGCTTCTCTCGCTTTCTCTCCATTCTTATCCCCACCCACATACACATCTCAGTTTAAAGCACTACAGAAGCTACTTACTCTGTTATTTGTTCTTGTCTTGCCCAACTGCCCAAGCCAGGTCAAACATCAGCCATAACTCTGCTGTGTAGATCGCGACTGGCTGCATAATCTTCCTCAAGGACATTACATTATTTTGGTCAATGTGAAACCATTTTTTTGTAACACATCACTTTCAACTTCCATATTAAATAAATTTGAAGTAGATTTATAAATGTCTCGATCATTTTTGGAAAGAACAAAGTAATTACTTAGTTTCTTAAAAGTCATATAAAGTAGGCTCAATCTTAAATAAGGAGTTCAGTATCCCTGTTAAAATCTGGAACGTTTTTTTAAAAGAATAAAGCCATTTTGAAGCAAATAAGTGTTGGTTTTTAAAATTCAAGAAATAAATAGGGGTTTAAAATGACTGCTATCCTTAGAAGAGTTAATGCCACTAGAGTTTTGAGGGAGCATCTACTTTATAGAGTTATACATTCTACTAGTAAAAAAAGCCCAAGATAAAGATGACTGCTGGCTCAGGCGTCCTCTACCAGCCCATCTCTTCCAAAACAGCCTACACAAGGCCAAATTGACAGGCTGTTTAGGTACATACTACTAGAGAAAAAGAAAATTTAATGTGATTAGCAGGGGAAACCCAGTTCATCCTAACAGCTCCAGCATCATATAGTTTCTCATCCACTCTACATACAAATATAAATAAGGTGGGGAAGAGAAAAAGGGAAAGACAGACACGGTGTTCAGGCCATTTCTTGGAATCATTAATTGAATTTTGGAGTCAGGAAAGGGCCTTAGAAATCAACCACCTATTCTAACGTCTTCATTTTACATACGAAAGCAAAGTACCCATTTGGTGATCATTAGAAAAGAAACCAGATAGCCTATTATAGAATTTCCAACAGGGAAATTTAAAAAATGGAACAAAGTGCTAAAATATAAAGTAAAAATATTTGAGAAACTGGAGTAAGTAGTCACCTACAGTTCATTTGTAACATGATGCATCAGTTGGAAAACTATGTAGGCTGCCAAAGCTCCTAAATAATTAGTATTTCGAATATGCAATTTAGACTTAAAAAAAGTGCAGCTTCATAAAAAACCTTGGGGAAAACAACAAAAATTGTTACAAAAAGTTAACTTTAAGAGATTCATTACATTCAATTTGAAATAGGTATTTTCATGTACACATTAATATTATTAATGTGGACTTCCTTCACAAAATTCACGATTTCAATATTTCCACTTAGTTATAGTAAATTGTAAATGTTAGCTGTTTAAGAACTCAAGAAAAATGAGGACAAAGAAAAAGATCTGTAGCTTTCATCCAGGCTGTGATACCTTAAAAGTAGGAAATGAGGCGCAGAGCTGGAGAAAGAGTACTGGTGTCCTTTACAGAGAAAGAGCAATAGAGAGGACTTGAAAGTATCTGAATTATTAGCATCTTTTTATTTCCCAGAAGATCTGGAAGAGGTAAATAAACTCTTTAGAGGGGAAAGGCATTATCTTTTTGTATTACTGAGCCTCTGGTTATTTTACATCTCAATGCATGTGCACACCAGGCATGCACACACACACAATATTAATAGCTGATAAGTATTCAAAGATTACATAGCACCTGAAGGAAAGCAGACCCAGGTTCATAATGATGCAAGAGAACTCTGCAGGGCGGAAATGTGGCTTGTTACTAGACATTGCTTCCCGGATATGCAGCCCCTCAGTTGAGCATGAAAGCCCTGATGCGGTTTGTAAAGTAGGTGGTAGCTGATGGTTTTACTGTGAGATGTTTGTTAACCAGACAGAGAAACTATGGGTTTTCAAAAGCACCCACGCTGCAGACTGAGCTAACATGAGCTAACAGAGTATTCTGTTAACTGTCAGGTAAAGAGACTCTCACCTTGCCAATGTTAGTCCTTTCGTCCAAAAAAGTGCAAAAAAAAAAAAAAAAAAAACAAAATCAGAGTTCGAAAACTGCTGCCCCATTTCAGTAAATTATAATCTAAGAAAAATCACAAGAGGATCCCACTCACGTTTCTGTAAAGTTTCCACCGAACTAAGATGGTCCCAATTACAAACAAAACGATGCTTCACTAAAGTCAGCATGTTTTTGAAATAAAGATATATCTATGTGAAGTAGAAAAACTAATAAATCACATACTTTTCCCTCCATAATTTTAGATTCATGTAATTTACCTAGATTTATCTTTACATAATAGTCGAGTGAGGTATTTAAATTCTCTAAGCAATTATATTTTAATACAAGTGACTTTTCAAAACAAAAAATGTATTTGTGAAATAGAAAATACAACATTTTATTTAATAGAGTTATGTTAGCATCTTTCCCAACCTACAGTGAGTGCTCAGAAGTTACTACTTCGCCCTGTCTCCGGGTTCAGTAGTTTCACCAATCTAACTGGAACTATTACTTGTTACTTGGAAACTGACCTTCTAGTTAGTCTTCCCACTGAGAAAGAATATTTAACTATTACTGCTTTTTAGGTTTAACAAGCTTTTTTTTTGTTGTGGTGGTGGTTTTAATATGCTCCATCTTATTGACTTTTCCTCCCGGGAATCATTGCAATGATTTATTTTATACTACTGTATTTTATTTCATATTTTACCTTTTCTCCACGATGCTTAAAAGAAAGGCGCTCCGAAATCTGGCTCTCTGCGCCCAGGGGAACGAGGCACAAGGCTCCGCCACTCAGCCCCACTGAGCAGAGGCTGCGAGTCCGAACCCTCAAGTTCCTTGGGGCTTTGACCCCTCGATGGCGGCGGTCTAACTGCTGGTAAAACCCCCAGCCCCTGACGGTTCCACGGCCCGTCTCCCAAACGCCCAGCGAAGGCTGACTTAGGTGGCGGGCGGACCTCACCGATTCCTCAAACCGCATCGTTTGGTCAAAATCGCCCGCCCTCTCTTCGCTGGGATTTTAAAGGCTAGGCTTATAAGTCAGTAACTTAACAGTATTTGGGCCCTGGGCTGCCCTCGTCGGTCAGGGTCACTGATGTCGGCGACACTGGCTGGACGGCGCACCCCGCCTGCTCCCGGCAGAGGCCCCACCCGGTGGCTGAGCGCAGCGCACTGGGGCCCCGCGGTCCGCGCGCGGCTGGGAGGAGCGGGCGCTCACCGCGCGTTCCCCGGGACAGTCCGGCTCGGGGGCCCTAGCGGGTCATGAGATGCCTGCCCTGGCCCTCTCTTGCGTTCCTCCTGCTCCCCGCAGGCACGCGTCTCCTCCAAATCGGCTCCCCTCCTTCACTCTCGTGGCGCGAGGTCGCGGCCGGTGCCCAATATCACCAACGCCCCGGCCTCAGCCCAGCGCCGCCCCGGGC